>NW_024651545.1:0-295 GCF_008729295.1 Plectropomus leopardus
ATACAATATGAAACTTCTCGAGGTGATTGCTTTTCTGAAAAAAAAAAGATTTTTTTTGCATTGCATGTTTTCTAAAATCTTATATTTAAATATGCAAATAATGCATTATCTAATTAAATATGTGCTAATTGGCATGAATTTCAAGGTTTAACCCTTTGAAACTTGAAAACGTGCTTGATTTATTACAAATGCATGGTCAGAAGGTAATAATCAACAACAAAAAAAAAACCAAAATTATGATAATTAGAAATATATTTTCCCTAGCTTTTTTAAAAATAAAAATATCCAAAAAAAA
>NW_024651546.1:0-307 GCF_008729295.1 Plectropomus leopardus
ATACAATATGAAACTTCTCGAGGTGATTGCTTTTCTGAAAAAAAAAAAATGTTTTTTTCATCATGTAATGCAAAAAAAATCTTTTTTTTTGCATTGCATGTTTTCTAAAATCTTATATTTAAATATGCAAATAATGCATTATCTAATTAAATATGTGCTAATTGGCATGAGTTTCAAGGTTTAACCCTTTGAAACTTGAAAACGTGCTTGATTTATTACAAATGCATGGTCAGAAGGTAATAATCAAAAATAAACAAAAAAAAACCCAAATTATGATAATTAGAAATATTTAAATATTTAAATAAAT
>NW_024651547.1:0-444 GCF_008729295.1 Plectropomus leopardus
CAGACATTTATTGATTGTTTGGGTTTATTTCTTTTCTATTTCTTTCCGTTGGATTATTATTGCGTCTCAGTGTTATATTGGATTTATTGTTTGGATTTATTTATGTTCTTTTCATTGAATTATTATTGCTTGAGTTTGTTATATCGGATTAATTGTTTAGAAATATTTCTTTTTCCTGATTTTGATAATTTGTGATTTAGTATAGTTCCTTTTGGCTTTGGGGTGTTATTTTTGATTATGTTGTGTGTGAGGACTGCCTTGATTTTATGGTTTTAATATTGTTTTCTTTCTGTTGACAGGTGCTGAGGCCCAGAGCGGCAGCAGTTCCCCTGGTGGTGGTTCCTTTTTCACGTTTTGGTTTGCAGTGTCACGGGTGAAGTGTAGTTTTGGATCCCTCCCTTTTTTTGTTACTGCTGTCGTGGTAAGCCCCAGCCCTGTCCCTTA
>NW_024651548.1:0-246 GCF_008729295.1 Plectropomus leopardus
TAACTCGGTGTGTGACTCGGTGTGACTCGGTGTGTAACTCGGTGTGTGACTCGGTGTGTGACTCGGTGTGTGACTGAGTGTGTGACTCGGTGTGTGACTCGGTGTGTGACTCGGTGTGTGACTGAGTGTGTAACTCGGTGTGTGACTCGGTGTGTAACTCGGTGTGTGACTCGGTGTTTAACTCGGTGTGTAACTCGGTGTGTGACTCGGTGTGTAACTCGGTGTGTGACTCGGTGTGACTCGGTG
>NW_024651549.1:0-371 GCF_008729295.1 Plectropomus leopardus
GAGCTTCATCGTGTAACTCTTCATGTTCAAGATGTAAACGATAACTCTCCCCAATTCAATGAAAATTTGATTGAAATGGAAATACGCGAGTCAGCCGACAAGGGTAACCGCTTCTCTATCGAGGAGGCCCATGACGCAGATATAGGTCAAAATGCTGTTCAAAGGTACAGCTTAGAAAGGAATGACAACTTCATTCTCGCTGTTGACAGCAACAAGGTTGAACTCGTACTGGAGAATAAACTTGACCGAGAAAAGCAAAAAGAGATTAATTTGCTTCTCACAGCTTTAGATGGTGGCTCTCCTCAGAGATCAGGTACTGTAGTCATACACGTCACTGTGCTGGATGCTAATGATAACGCCCCAGTGTTTAG
>NW_024651550.1:0-384 GCF_008729295.1 Plectropomus leopardus
AACAAATAAAATCACATAATTTTTTCTGCTGTAAATTTGACAAACCCACAATGATTTTCTGACAGTTTTAGCTATGAAAAATCACGTATTTATGGCAAATTTGATGAAATTATACAAAAAGTTCTCAAAGGAAAAAAAGCCAAAATGTTTTTGTTTTTTTTTAAGAAAACTTCCTTTTAGTTTCCGTGTTTGTTTGTTTAGGGTTTTTTTTAATGGTCGGCAAAAACTTTTTGAGGAAAACAAAAGCTGTTCATGAAAAATTGCCAAAATTGAAAAAAAAAAAAAAAAGGAAAAAGTTGGGCGGGAGCCTGTGTTTTGTTGGTGCAGGCGACCCGGGGTTCGTCGTGCTGAGGAAGCAGAAGCTGCTCTTCCTGCACTGGTACC
>NW_024651551.1:0-297 GCF_008729295.1 Plectropomus leopardus
GGCCAAGAAACAACAGTGCGGATCATTAGAGATTTGGAAAAAAAAAAAAAAACAACATTGGAAATGGGACTTCGTAAAACTATGTGTGGTGTGCCCTTTCCACTTTTTCTAAGCAGCTACAGATGAATTTAACCCTTTCACACCTGGAGCAACATCACGCCTTTCACGACTGTTTAAACCTTTGAAGCCAGAACAAATTGGTGCGATTTCTTTCAAAAACATGGAAAAAAACAACAAACAATAAGCAACTTGGTAAGAAATATTCCACAAATTACAAGAAATTAGAAGATTTAAAAA
>NW_024651552.1:0-239 GCF_008729295.1 Plectropomus leopardus
GAGGTTCTTCATAGTTTAGATGTTTCTCTCTGGTGTTGTCTGCGTGAGGTCTCCTGCAGAAGCTAAAGTGATGTCACTTGCACAAATTTGGCTGTCTTAAATACCCAAAGCAGCCAATTCTTCCCAACTCCACCTTCCTTTTAATGTAGTTTCAATGGTCTTGAGAATTGTAAGTAAACAATGGTGCTGTGTGGACTTCATAAGCAGACATTCATCATGGGTACTTAAATCTATGCATA
>NW_024651553.1:0-445 GCF_008729295.1 Plectropomus leopardus
GGGTCTGTCAAGTTTGAAATCAGAAAATTGGAAAATCCATGCTTGTCAGCGTTGGCTGCTGATGCATCCCATTCCTGTGCCACTTCCAACACACTGAGCTACCTCCAAGATGCCACTAGAATAAGAGGTGGCTACTTCACTTCGGAGTCTGGGAGGTCCTTCGACAGTAACGTAACACCAGGATAAAAGGCAGTGTTTTACTGCCCTCTCTGGTTGAATGTTTCAAGTGTTTCAGTATCACTACTGCTCTGTTGCACCTGTAACCACATTCAATAGTGATGTCACCATGTACTAACACTCTGCAGTACACTTCTACATCTCTGCAGCAAGACACTGTCCTGCATTTTATACAATATATTATAAAATAACATAGTCAACAATTTAAACTTTTTTAATAATTTATATTATTTTATGTAGTAATGGATGGGAAAATAAAGCCATTACA
>NW_024651554.1:0-403 GCF_008729295.1 Plectropomus leopardus
GACCCTGTACAGAGCATAAATAAAAACACAAAGCAGTGATTTCCAAAACCTTTTTGGTCTATATCCCAGTGAAGACAGAAAAAAGACAAGATATTTAATGTTCAAACTGGTAAACCTTATCTTTTTCATATTCACTCTTTTTAAATATGATACATGCAAAACATTCCACAATGTTGGGACAGGGGCATGATTACCTGTTCCCCTTTCCCAACTTATTTGGAACGTGTTAACAGGCATTAAATTCAGAATAAGTGTATATTGTATATATATATTGTAAATTACACATTTACAAGTATTTAGACCTTTGAACACTGCAAATTGGTGCAATTTCTTCCAAAACCATAATAAAAAAGGTAAGTAACCTATATATTTATAACTCAAAGCAATAATTTCCAAAACCTTT
>NW_024651555.1:0-29195 GCF_008729295.1 Plectropomus leopardus
CTCATGTGCAGATAGTGCACAGTGAGTTTATCGCTGAAATTAAGATTGATGAAGTTGGGAGTTTGAGGCCAAAAACCAAAACAACCAGTTGAAAGATGCTAAAATGCTCCACTAAGCTGCTGGGGTTAGCATGGTAGAGATAGATGATACATGATAGATTTGTTACTGCAAATGATCTCTTTGCTATCACACTTAGCCATTTGATCTTTTGTTGATATAAAAAAAGATGCTTGAGGCTTTAAAGTTACTGAATAATAGAGTTTTAAAGCAGAGCTTTTACATTTTTACAGACAGTGAGCCTTTGAGCAGGACTTGGTGGAATAATGATGTATGTTCAGGAAAACAACGGTCAAAGGTGCTTTTCTCATCAGCGACAACCTCTTTGTTGTTGTCTTGAGCAGCAACCTGATATTCTCTCTAACAACACCTCCGCTGGGCACCAGGCCTCCAGGAGTCTTATTAGCCTTCAGATGGGAGCAGACAGGCAGCGAGTCGGTGACCATGTAACTCCACTCCTCCCGTCATGTTCATGAAGAGCCGATCCGTGGCTTCAAGGCTCCGTCAGAGCCAGACACTAAGCTCCTCATCTCCCCTTCTTCTGCCACCCATCAAGGATTTATCTCCTTTCTAACAGACCGCGAGCGGCATGTCAGCACTGCAAAGTCACGCAAGGGCAGCTGTCAGAGGAGTAACAGGGAGCCGGCACAGTCAGATTTCAGATTTCAAAGCACAACATTCATGCCAAATCATCTCCCCTCTCTGCCTTTTATGCTAATCTGACATGTGATACACACAAGGGGGGCGCTTTTTTTCTGCTTTTACTAAATTCCCAAACCGCCCTCCCTCCTCCGGTGAGAGCACGCTCAGCTAATTCGCATCCAAGGAGAGGTTGTAAGGGGAAGGACCAGACACACTCCAGCCTTCCTGAGGTGTAATTATACCACCGCGGCTCAACCTCTGTGGCAGCCCGTTGCTCTCTGTGTGTCTAGTCTCACTTGGCTTTTGGTTCTCACTCTTAAAGGGTGTTAAGAGGGTTTGGAGGAGAAGCCGGAGAGCACCCCGGGGTTACTACCTTACTCCAACAACTGAGTGATAGGAGTGATAGGCAGGCCACCGGGAAAAACAGATACACTCACTGCTCTGCTTCAGTGATTTGAACATATTTAACACACAGAAAGTCAGTTTTAAAATGATTATCAGTGGCTTTCATATCAAAAAATGCATCAATAAATGAGGATGTTGTTGTGGAGAAATCACCCTCGGGCACTTAGTAAAAGTTTTATATTTGCTGTTGTAAACATCAGAGTCTAACAGATCTTTTCTTGAAAATAGTGTACAATTTCTGGCCCAATATTCTCAGTCAGAATTCTACATTTATTTTTTCTATATCTGCAGCTCAAAACTTAAGCCTTGTTAACTTTTTAGTGGTTAAAGGGACAGTTCACCCCAAAATCAAAAATTACCTTCTGCACATTGATACGGTTAACAGGTGTTGCTCAGTACAAGAAAAGTAGTTCCTACATGAAACGGCTCACAACAAGGTCTGTGGATTATCTTCAGTTAGCGAGTCATGATTTCTGGAAAAATACATTGCTGTTGAGTTTTTCAAATGTATGCTTTCGTGCTTTGAGCACCTCAAGCTGAGCGCCATCTAGTTCTATTATATTGGAAAGAAGGCAGACATCCCTACAGCCGATATCTCAAGCATGTTGTAACTAACACCAACACGATCTACACTCAGAAATAGAGCCTCAGGTAACAGAGAAAATATGTTTACGCGGGCAATGAAGTGTCCTTTTAAAGTTAGAGAAAGAGGACGGTGAAAATGGACGGTACAGGACTTTGATCCCTTAGATAACTAAGTTTGCATCCTCGAACCCACATGATGTATTCAGACAAAGTTCTCAAAGACTTGTCTTGGTAATCTTTTTGAATAGTTGAGCAAAAATCTTCAGACTGTTCTGAATACTCTGTTTTCAACTGTTTTTTACTTTCGATACAAGCTGACGTCGGCTCATGACAGATTTCTTTATATGGTTATCTGCTCCATGCACTCTGCTGCAAGTGTTACATACACTTCTGCATGTAGCTGCATGCTAACTTCAGGGAAACATGTGATCTTGGTTGCAAATGTTGTTAATTTATCCCAGATTTCGGATCATTCCTGCAGGAACATGTCCGGTTGTAAGGATTTTTTATTAGCAAAATTTTCAGGGTAGAAAGTTCTTCTTTGTCACATACATTCCTTGGCTGCAATGGGACACCGAGATGTGGAAGACCTGAAAAAGTGACCACCATAACCTCCTCTATATGATACTTTTACACCGTAATAACAAAATATTCTGTACAGCGATGACATTTCCTCTAAAATGTGTTTGGCAGAGGACATTAAATGCAGAGAGACTTGAATAAAGAGCTAAATCCTCTAGCTGTAATGAGCTGTGATAGCCAAACAAAAGAATAAACAGAAACGCAAACTCCATCAACAGAAATATGAAAAGTTATTGAAAGTGAAATGCCATACAGACACACTACAATGAGCACTTAAAAACAAATATATCACACATAATTTGTTATCCAACATTTACAATACAACTCTGAGTTTCTAATTCATGCTCATCAGACATAATCAAATGTGTTTAAGTGCAACAAATGCACAGAAGGTTGCCACACTGGTACTGGTGCAGCTTATTGTACTAACATTACACATTCTGACATTTGGTATAATGTGACATAAAGTCCACAAGATCAAATAAGCACCCCAAAGCAGCAATATAAAACCCAACTGGTGCAGCATCTGGGAGCTCCAGCTGAGAATAATTGAACATAATTGAAGGGGGAAAACGGAGCGCAGCAACTGTCTGAAACTTTTAGTAATATCATTGGGTTCCTCACTGAGGGAAGTGAGGCGTAATAATACGACCACACCTGAGTCCCTGAAGACACATCAGCCATAACAGTGTAATGGGGTGGAGGTGGTGCTGCTGTGGTTTGGATGATTTGTCACTGGAGATTCACATGAAACCCGAGGAAGAGGGCGTTTTCATTTTGGCAAAGTGAACATACAGTGCACAGCCAAAACATCCAGTCTAACCAGTTATTTTGGCATGAAATCGAACCATATCCTCAAACAAATATGAGAACAAATTTTGCAGACTTTTATAAATGAAATGACATTATGTTGTTGTTCCTGTGAAAGTGTGTTGGTCTGTTCACTGCTTTGGTCCTTAGCTGAAATATCTCAACAAATATTAATGAAGTACTATTTAATGCTGCATAGACATCCATGGTCCCTTAAAAAAATGAATCCTTTTGACTTGTATGACATTTCTTGTTGTTCCAAACTTTGTCCATAACATTTCTTTTTGACCAAATACCTGCAAAACAAATAAAATTCCATTAGGCTGTACTTAGGGTTTAGTGGTAATTAGCGTGTGATTGCATGCTAAAAAGCTAGCCCAGCATGTTAGCATTTAGCTCAAAGCACTGTTTTACCTAAGTACAGCCTTGCAGAGCCACTAGCATAGCAGAAAAAAGACATTGTAAGAACAAAAAACTGTTGATTTTAGTGCATCTTTTTTTATTTTATAACTACACAATATACATACAGCCTTTGTTACTCAATGGAGAGACGGTAGCGTCTGACCCCGATCAGACGGACCAGGTTTTAGCAGCGTAGGGTGGCTTTTTGTAGTTCTTTTCAATGAGAGTGAAGCATTTTGCTCTCTTCTTTTGTGTTGCTTAGCGCCTCAAGTTTTTCCCTCTTTACTCCTGTTTTTTTGTAGGAGTGCCCTGAACACCTTGATTTGAGAAAACTTAAACTGGTGGAAAAGCCTTTGTTGGTGGAGATGACAGTAAATGGTTCCATATGGTTTTAAGCTAAAGAAAAAAGCAAAAAGGAACAATATAAATAGTATAAACGAGACACAAAACTCAATAGTTAAAAAGCGAACTGTGTGCTGCACACAGTTGCGAGGCGCTGTCTACACAGAGCCTGTTTCTATTTAATCCTAAAAGCGAATGTAGCTTTTCCACCCAAAACTAATCTATTTGATGGATTACTTCATCTTTTACACTCTTTTGAAATTTAGATGCAAAAATGCACATGAGATGTTAATGAGCTTGCATTATGATTATTAAATGAAAGTAAGTTATTAATCAGATGGAGCTGGCTGATTTTTCTCCTAGCTAAGCCATAAAATTCTTTGCAAGTTTTCATTTTCTGTCTGGCAGTACTTTAGTACACTCTATGTAGTACATATTTCATTGACTGTAATGGATTTTTCCCTCCACATCTTTTGTTAACTCTGATATTTTGGTTCTTATGAACAAGTGAGGCCATGTATCTGTCGATGTGACAGACATGATCAGACCTGCTGCAGCTGTGACTCTTCCTCAGGTGTCGTGTCTGTTCGTGGTATAAAGCTGTTCAAATCAACGTCACTGAGTCTAATTGCAGTAAATGCAGCCAGCTCATATTCGTGCACTGAGGCATGCTTCATCACGTCCGTCTGACATCCTCAGAAAATGCAGACTCCTCTCTGTGCAGCACTTTCAAACCCCTTCCATCTCAATTACTGCAATTTTCCTGTCTCTAAAGTCCATATTGACAATTTGACTTGTTTACTTCCTTGTTTACCATCTTTACTCCTGGAGGGTAGAAATGCCTGCAGATCTCCCACTGGCTTGTGAGCTTGCATCAGTGTGTGTGTCATGTGCATTAATCTGTCGATTATTTTTGACATGTCACAGTTGGAAAAGCACAGGTAAACAATGATTAATGATGGCTGAATTCCATTTAGCTGCTTCAGTTTCAGGATCCTGGTGTTGTGCAGGCTGGCTCATCATGTTACTCTTAACACATGCGCTTTACTTACTCTGACAGTGCAGTGAAAAACACCTATTATTTAGTCTATAAAATGTCAGTAAACGAGTGAAAATGGGCCATCGCAAGTTCCCAGAATTCCAAGGTGACACCTTTAAAGTGTTTGTTTTATCCAATAAGCAAACCAACACTCAAAATTGATTCAATTCGCAAAGACGAAAACAGAGAAAAGCAACAAATGCTCCAAACTGACAAGCAGGAACCAACAACTGCTCGATAAATAACTGAGATTATTAGACAATTTAATGATTAAAATTCATGATTATGTATTTAACTGATTAATACATTATGAATTAATAGTTTCAGCCCTGGACTTTGCTATTTTTACTTTAGAGCAGTTATTCCAATGATCTGAGTATTTGTCTTTGAAATAAGTCATTTAGTTCATTTGTATAAACCAGGCATTTGTAGAAAACTTGTGTGAGCATCTTTCATTAGAGTTGGGATGATTTCCCATTTTGTCAGTCCAGTCTGGTCCGGTCATGTGTATAAACCTAAACCCGTTTGCTTTTATAAAAACTGACTGAACCATCACTTGGCATTTTGACACATTCTCGCAAATTGAAAAGTAGCCTTCATTAGCAACCTGTGCTGACAGTACTAAATCCAAACAATAGACAACAAGACAACAAAGACAACAAATTTTAGTAGAGTTTGTTAGGGGGAAGATCACTGCATTTTGTGTTTGTTTGCTACAAAAGTGTTTTTTGGGGTGACAAGATGTGACATGGCACTTAGTCTCTCAAGATAACTAAATTACGCTAATGTGGCAACATTATGGATTTGAAGCAGATTAAAAATGGGTCTTAACTGACCATGAGGGAAGCAGCGCTGCCGTTTTGAGCTGAACTTTTGTCAGACGCCTTGTTTATATTTATTCCTGTTGCTAGCTTTGAAAGCCTCTGTAATAGACAAGGAGCAGCTGATGCATAAAGTTAAAATGAGATGTTATCTATACTATACCTCCTTATTTGCTATTCCTCGCCAGGTGTTCCACATAAAGGAGATTTTTGATCTCAATAGGACAAATCTGGTTAAATAAAGGCTAATAAATACATAAAAACATTTTGCATATCTGTGTACACGAGGATCATTTTCACAATGTTATCATATGAACACAGATTTTTTAGAAATGCAAAGGAGTGGCTTTTCTGTTTTTAGTGGGGCAGTTCTCATCTAAACGAAGCCTCAGTGTGGACAGAGAGCTGCAATGTTACATGATGGGACATAGTAGTCACATTTTTATTTCTTGTTTGGGCACAGTGTAATTATGTTCCATTTGCAAGTGACTGCTGAGTCATGTGTGACACCTACTGGTAAAAGTCGGTATCAGGTCTGCTGTTTGCCGTAATATCAAACTGGTTTAAAATGTGTTACTCTGGTTCAACCCAATCTGCCATCTGGTTTTACTTTATACTTGTGTTTATACACTTTATGCCAAGATCTCAGTAACTATGTTTGTGAGTGGATCGGTAACTAATAATACAGTGCCTTCTTTTTACCAAACAAGGCCCAGGTGATAAAATACAAATCTGATGTTTTTTTCAAAATAGCTATTATTTTAATATTAACTTTGGCAGAAAAAGTAATTTTCTTCCAGCGGAAACCACCCACTACAAGAAAAGATCAAAAGAAAACATTTATTTTAACAAACTGTTTGGTTACTCATCCTTTCAAAATGGAGAAAACTGCGTTATCCTGATTAGATTTTTTTTATGACAGGATGAAGTCTTCACTTTCGTGGGTGTAACAAAACATTTAGTTGAGAATAATAGACTCTTGTATTTGGAGTAATGAGCCCAACACTGTTTGTTGTACTGTTTTAGTTGTTCATGTGTTATTTGCATATAATATAAAATGTCCGTAACCAACACCAGAGGGGCACTTGGGGTAAACAAACGCTCAGAAAAGGCGCATTCCTCAGCCCAGTCTGTTCTCTTGTGTCCCTGGCTTGCCGTACGTGCTGCGTGGACATATGGTGACCATCTGGACAAGCCCAGGGATGTCAGAACATTGTGACTGGGCGATATTCGGGGGCTCGCAGGTCATGTTAACCCCCTCAGCGGCGAGCGAGGGAGGAGAGGACAGACGGTTGACTGTTAATGCGAACAGTCGGCCTGGGAATGTGAGAAGAGTTGTGGCCTGGCTCTCTATCGCTCTCTGCCACACACACACATAAAGATGCATCCTCTCACACACACACACACACACACACACACACACACACCCACACACACCTACCTCCACAAACTATTACACTTTGCACTTTCACTTCCAAGACGCATCCAGGTTTTATCAGAGAGATGTCAGCAGCTCAACATTAGAGAATAGAAGTGCAGAGATTTGACATGCTCCGTGATGATGATTTGTGGCTCTGCGTCGTCCTTCGTTCACCTGGGAGCGTTTGTTTGAAAGAGCAACGTCTCCCCACAGGAAAGGTACATCATCGTGTGCCTTCTTTACTTATTGTTGCTGCGCCTGTCACACTCTCCACTCTTGCATGACACATTGACAGTTTGCAATGATAACAGTGAGGGATTTACTTCTTGAAATTTGGAAAAGTGTTCTTGAAACATTGAGTACTTGGTTTCACACAAAGCTAAAGAAAAACAAGTCTCTTATCTGTCGCCAACAATTTTCGATTTTGTTGGCAAAAGTGATGAGTGTTGCTAAATAAGAAGCAATTTAACGGTAACTATTGCCACAAATAGGTGACTTTTGTGAAGGATTTAGGGGGGTAAATTGGCAGAGAGAAATACAATTTTTATTATTAGGTTTTCGTTAGTATAAAATCCTCTGAAAAATAAGTCGTTGTGTTTTCATTACCTTAGACCGAGCCGTTTATATCCACATTATATCTACATAAAGAGCAGGTCCGCTTCAAGCAGCGCCGGGTAGCAAATTTAACATAGTGGCCAAAAGTAAAATTACACCATCCTGGTCCGTCACATGATGCCTTATGGCCCAGAAAGACTTAACCCCATTGACTTACATCGTGAAAGAGACTAGGGGTCAACAGATTATAGGCCTGGCTGATTTGCAGATTATCTGTATCAGCGTTTTATTTCAATGATTGCCAATAAAATGAATTCATTAAAAAGTGCAAAAAAACGTCAACATGGGAGGATCTTTTACTTTGTAAAACCTCAGTGAGCTTTTTATTTATTTATTTATCTTTCATTTAAATTTACAGGGAGGGAAGTAGAAGAGATTAATGACTGCTTGCACCTGAGAGGAGGAGAGCAAGTGATTGCACCTGTGGGAGGGAGTGGGGGCGGGAAGCCCAGCCGAGCTAGCTGTGTTATGCTCTCATCGACATACACCTTGGTAAATCAATCAGAGCTGATCAGTTATAGGCGAGTATGTGAGTCACTGCCACTGCCAACAACTGTTTAAGAGATTTGATTTGTGATGAATAGTGTAACGTTGGCCGTTAGTCAGTCTAGATAAAAGAAAGATCTCTGATATCAGAATCATTATCGGTATGAAAAGATCAGTAATAGAGCAAACATATTGGAAGCCTGAGCAGCATTCGCACAGACAACAGCACTTCTTTCTCCGTCGTCACGACCCTGTTTGATTTGTCAGTGCAGTGTCCTGCTGAATGACATTGCATTGCAGAGAAAATTCTAGCCGGGCTCAGAATTTTTTATTTTTTTTTAAGTCAGACCATTCTTTGTTCTTTCTCCGGAGCTGGTCAGTCTCCTTGAGGACAGGAAGGGAGTCCTCAAAAAGGCGATCACAGTGAAGCTGAAAGATAAAACCATGACTTCCTGGCTCTCTTTCCCTCCTATACGCGCAGCTTCCCCTTTACAATCTCCACACATCAATCACTTTTATTCCTTCCTCTTTTTTTTTTTATCGCTGTACATTCTCTTGAGCTCCATTGTAGTTCGTCCCCATTGTTCTTTCACACTCTCTTGATCATCTCTGTCGTGCTCTCGTTCTTGCATTGTTGGGATCAGAGCTCTGCGGCTCTGCCGGGACGTGTGAAATCATCGGAGGACGGCCGCCGGGCCTCGGCCAGTCACAGCTGCGTAACCTCAGCCACTTCCCAACCTTCCACGACTGGCCTCGACGCCCTGCGGCCCTGTGACCTGTGAGCACTCTGTGTGGCCACATCAGCCATGTCGCCAACCTTAACATCAAGACTAAGTCATATTGCCCCCAAATATAGAGCTGCCAGTCCAAATCTGCATGGATTTTTTGACTTGCGTCACAGCCATTGTCTCTGTTCAAATTGGATTTTCATGCTTTGCTTTTGAAAATATCACCAAAAGAGGAGGCGCTGCTGGACTTAATGGATAAATAAGTGTGTTTTTCACTGCCCAACATGACCGTCTGTGGGAGCCACGATAACGTTCATCAATACCAATCACTATAACCTTTATTTTTCTGGAGCTGCTTTCATAATTTAGCAGCTTTTCCAAGACAGGCATTTCTTTTAGGTATAAAAGCAAAAAGTAAATGGATTGTGGATCCAATTTGGCAGCCACTCTCTTCATAAAATGGGTGACATAATGTAAGCTGAAATTATATTTGACACTGTTACTAGTTCTTTATTTGAAATGTGTTAGTGACTGAGGCTGATGTTTTATTATTCTTCAAAAAGCCCCAAAATAATGACAGTTATTACAGCTGTTTTTTTTTTACCATCAGAGTACAACACAACCATTTAAAAATGAAGAAAAAAGAAAATGAAATTCTTATAAAAGTCTGTCTCCTATAACTTTTGTTCAGTATTGTAAAGATTTTTCTTTTAAGGTGCTGTTTTTAGGGGAAAACAGGAAAGATTTCAATAGTCCTGCATTGGAAATGTTACTTAAGTAAAAGTAAGTATATTTAAGTATTAAAAGTAAAAATACCCAAACCAGAAAAAACACCACAGGAAACTCAAAAATGTTTAAAAATAATACAGAATTAGAATTCTGAATACTTACTTTACTTAGTCACTTAATTTTTAAATCAAATAATCATAGTTTTTATTAACTTTTCTCATGCAAAAAAAAAGCTGAAAAATGTAGTAAAATATATAGTACAATATTTCCCTCTAAAATGTAGTGGAGTATGAAATGGCATGTACTTAGTTACTGTAACTGGAGCATCAGTTCTTACATCAAGGGGAATTAATTGAAAGGCTGCTCATCCACACAGGTGTTTCCAATCCTGTGCCTGATTAAACCTCCCGTCAGGATGAAGTCGGATGAAATCACATAACGAGAGGAGCTCTAATCAGGTGTAAGTGAAAACACCTGTGTGGGTGGACTGTTGCCACGTTCCTGCAGGTTATTGTACTTACCAGTTTCCGACTTGTACAGCTTCATGTCAACATCCTCTCAACATATTTATATTCAAAAAAGTGTAGATATGTGAATATGTGAAAAGCAGCACATGGACGCATCATCGTCAAGGTAATTAAATGCACATTTAATGGATGCAGTGTGGAACTGTTAATGCACAGTCAAGCCTCAGATGAGTGTGTTGAGGCTTTAGAGATGTGCGATTACAACCTCTTTTGCATTGCGGGCCATTCTTATAATGAGAATTTTATTGTAGGGCTGGAGGCACTCAGTGTGAAGACTCTTGGGTAGTGTCAGATTTGCACTGAAACTGCAGTGAAATATGGTTAAAGAGGCTGTGGGAAGTAGGCTGAAACACTCCTAGAGGCTTTTGTTGAAGCGGGACAACTTTGACAGATGTTTTCATTATTCCTACACATTTAGCAGAGGTCATAGTTTGCTTATTATCTTTGGAAAGCTTTTGTTGCGTTGCAAAGTCAGTCTTGTCGTGGCCCCTCTGGAGCCAGAGGAGGTTTAGGATCTAACTGGAAGATTCTTTGATTTGGTCTCAGGGGAGGATCAAGCTGAAGCCCTTCTGTTTTTAGGGGGCGACATCAGTAGCCAGAGGCCGTTTTGTATCTTCCTGCTGCCTCACACTGCTTCTACATTCAATCAAATGATATTTCGGAAGAATTACTCGGTCGATGGTGGTCCGTTCTGAAGGGATTTTATGTTTGAGTTACACTGACTGATGCAGTGTGAGGACATCCTGCTGAATACAGAGAGCAGATCAGGTGTTAGACAGTAGCAGCATCCTAATGCGAGGTCGTTACCCTTCCCACAGGGCACAGGATCCAAATGTCAGCATTGCCGGTGCCAAATTAGAGATGTGTTATATTTGGGTGCACATGGCGGCGCGGGAGGGGCTGAATGGCATCAGTCCAACTCCTTACACCTGAAAATACACGAACTAGGTGAAAAACAGGCGGATTCCTGCAGGGAAAACAGAGGAAAGAGTCTCCTTCACACTATTAACACATGTAAATGTGTGATCTCTTGTCACTTTGAATCTGACCAGTAAATACATTTATGTGCTGCTACATATTGCTGCAATGTAACATGGCTCTTTTGGGACTAGGAGCAGGTGACATGTTTAAGATATGACTTGATTAAATCTGTCATTTCAGCACACATTGATTACATACAGCTGTGGTAATCAACTCATGGCCTGTGGGCCAAATCTGGTGCCCAGTAGGGTGCTGGGTGGCATACCAACCATTTTTTAATTCACAGTAAAAATAAAGACATTTACATTGGGAATTGTTTTAGTAATTTTAGCATATCTAAGGTGCCAGAGTGCATAAAACAGCATCAAAATAGAGATTCTTGATCAAAAAAAGTGCCGGCTGTGAGGGACACCCCGCAACCCCTGACAGAGGTCGTGGCTAAGCCTGTGGTATCCTAAAATCCTAGAAATGCCCTTAAATCCTAGATATGTACTAAATCCACAAAATGTCCTTAAAGTCCTAGAAACTTCCCAAAAAAAGTCCTAAAATCTAGGAACAACCTTAAATCCTAGAATCATTGTTCTAACGTGTTCTGAGAAATGTGCTAAAATCCTAGAAACATGTATGGGGCTGCTGCGACTGGCCCCTGGCCTCCTGACATTTTACAAAAGTGGCCTTCGAGCAAAGCAAGTTGTGTATCCCTGACATACAGTCCCTCACTGTAAATCAAGATGCTGCTCCTTTAAAGCACCTGATGTGTTCTCTGTATTCAGCAGGATGTTCACACGCTTCGTCTTTTCTGTCTAATGCAAATAAAAATCCCCTCAAAGCAAAACATTATCGATCAGGTAATTCTCCTAAAATGCCGTTCGATCGTGAACGGAAGCACTGCGAGGAAGCAGCAGAATGAGACAGACAGCCTGAATAAATGCAGCGTGGATCCTCCTAATGTGGACATACAGAACTACCTGTAGCAAGACACCGAATCTGCAGACTGTTTCACTGTCTGAACTAGCACACACTTAAACATTCATTATTTTTAATTTCATCATATCTCACTGGCACTCTTACAAATACATTTTGCAATATGTTGTTCCAACTCTAAATTAAAACTATATGATGTTCGTATTATTGTATTTCAAGTTCAAATTTATTGTCATATACAATAGAAAGTAGAGTGTACATTCAATGCAATAAAATGCATTATGCCCTGGCTCTCTCTCAGTCCTTAAAACCTATTAAAAAAATACAATAAACAGAAAAACATAACCTGAGAATAAAACAATAGCAGCATATAATAAAACATAAATAATCCGCAGCATGTACACTCAATAAGTGCTACTGTTGAGTCGTCTGACTGCCCAAGAGGCTCGTATGTTGCTCTCAGTCAGCATCTTGGCTTTATAATCTTATTGCAGATGTATCGATGTAAGTATAAAGGAAAGAAAGAAAGAAAAGAAAAAGAGCCAAACTAGGTTTTAAACTAGCAATGTCTCCATTCTTAATACCATTTGTGCTGTTAGCTGCTAGCTGCCGTCTGAGCCACATCCATGTTGAGAGCCGAGTGCATGCAGCTCCGGCTCAGACTCTGAATCATAGATGTGCTCTGAATGTCTGATGCGGCTCCTTTCAGGAAAAGTTATGTGAGTTTTTAACAAACCTTGACAACACAGCATGTGCCTTTAAGTAGACGGCACCAGTGGCTTGTTATTACCTGAAAACTTGGTTTCAAAGCTTACTATTTCTGGAAAACAGAATATCACAACGAAATAAGTCACAGCTATTGCAGAAATTAAAAAAAATATTCTTGTTATTATTTTAGAGTGTAGGTCACACAAAAAAAATCTGTTCTCGGTGCTGACAACAGAAGCAGAGAACCCCACAGCTGTCGTCACATTTTAATATAATATTGCTAAATCCTAATTAGTGCATGGAAATATTTGTCTTTTTCCAACTGAGCGCCGGCCACTTCAAACCAGAGAAAAGATCACAGACGAACCTCTCATGCACCAAAACTGCTCCGGCGTTGACAAAAAAATAAAAAGTGTGTGTTCTTGCACAGAAGCTCCTTCACAGCAAGAAGCTAATTGAAAAAAATGTAGCTTTCAGGGCCTTTAATGCATAAATGTAGCCAGGACTATAGGCGACTGTGTAATTCAAACTAGTTTTAAAGTGATCACCATGTTTCCTTTGTTTCCTTTTCACCCTCTGAGATGTTGTTTGTCTTCCTCTGGAAAATGGTACAAGCTTGAAACTGAATGCAAGGGCAAACATACTGTGGCTGTGTTGTATGGGAGAGGAGTAGTGGCCCAGTGAACATGCAAAGATGTTTAAAAAGTTGGGTTTCAAAAGCTTGTTGATAAAATTTGGTGGTGTTCACCTCATACATACTGTGTCCGTTTTTTGTGTTTCTTAGTAAGTTAGTAAGATATTACTGCTTTGTGTCAATATGAACTGTAATTTGATCTGTGCAAACTTTTGTCCAGTGTAATGTGTATTTAGTATTTTTACTTTAGTGGTGGTTGCGTTTTTTGACTCACCTTAGTATAAGTAGTGAGAAAGTGTGCACAGAATAGGTGGGAGGTGATGAAGAAGGGTCAAACAAACCCTGGACTTTCACCCAGAAGACCATTGTTCATGTCCCACGTGAAATTTTGACAGCAATGTAGCATGCTAGTATGTGTAGCCTACTACACTAGTGACATATGCCACGTGACGTTACATGACATTGATAACATATGTACTTATTTTAAGCCAAACCATGATGTTTTTTTCTAAAGCTAACAATGTACTTTTGTTGTCCAAAACCTAAAAAAGAAAACCTAAACCTTTAAGTTTATTGTGAAAAAAACTGTATACATGTAACAGCCAGAAACTATACATTTCGCACTGTATGCACACAGCAATATCTCAAGAACACCTTGATGTAATTTCCTCATATTTGGCACCAACATTCACTCAGACTCAAGCACGAACTGATTAAGTATTGGCAGTCAAAGGGTCACTGTGACCTCACACCTGTGTCATCCTCTTGTAAGCGATATCTCAAGAACATCCTGAGGGGTTTTCCTCAAGTTTGGCACAAACGTCCACGCAGACTTAAAGATGACCACACATCATGCCAATCTCATTCACCTACAGCAATATCTCAGGAATGATTTTTGGGACTTTCTTTGAATTTGGCTCAAATATCCACTTTGACTCAAGGATGAATTCACTGTGACCTCGTGCCCGTCTCATTCTCCTGCAGCGATATATAAGAAAGGACTTGAGGCCATTTCTTAAAATTTGGCATAAACATTGACTTGGACTCAGGGAAGAACTTCTAGTTTTTACAGCTGTCAATGAGCACCCGGAGAAGGATTCAGTTGCCCCGTGAGGTCATTTCTTTCTTTTGTATTCAGAAATGCTGATTATGAGAGGGAGACGATATGTTGTAGCTGATGGCTGAAGTTTTTCATCCATATTTGCTGGTGGGCTGTTTTATTTGATGTCGGTACACCAAAGCTGGACCGGAAGATGCTGCTGAAGGTTTTATTCTCACCATAAAGGAGGATTAACTGTGGGATATTAAAGTTTTATGTAAACAATATGGTCGGATAAACCTGCTCGTAGATCATCAGTAGTGCATTTCACAGTCATGATAAAGAGGAAAATGATATCAAATAGAGGAAATCAATTTGAAATAAGAAGATTTTTTTTTTAATTTGTGTATCTGTTGTATTTATGAATAATAGAACCAAATCAATGCGTTAAAGGTTTGTGTGTTTGCTTTATCGTTTTCAGACCACTTAATGCTGACCCTCTTTGACACCACTGTTTTTCTTCTCGTCGTCCCGGCTTGTTACACATAGGCTGACATTTGTGTTGCGTCTGATTGCATTACGCTGCCTCCGTGTCTGTTCGCCCCCGGTGATCAGGATGAGTCAGACGTCTCCTTTGAGAACGCAGGCTGAACCATCTCGACCAGGGAATGCAGGCCGCTCATATTGAATATATAATATCTGCATAATGAAAACAGCAGAAAAGAATGTAATTGTTCAAAGACAAAGGTTGTGTGCTGGTTGAATTTTTGGCGTGATATGGCTCGGTATTCTTGATAGAGATCGTAAATATAGTAAGGCATCTGGCGTGCCACCTGCAATCCATCTGGCTCGGCGTGATGAATGTGCCCAAATGATGAAGGATTGGGATGATGACTCTGCAGATAGATTAGGCAACAAAACAACCTGCAAAGACTGACATAACATGTTCATGTTGTTTTTTTGCAGCGTGAGTGATGGTGCAGAACATATGGAATTATGACATGAAATATTTTCACTTGACTTGATGATGTTTGGAAGACCATCTGGTGCCAAACCTTTCGCCCTGAGTAAAAGAACTTTAATATATGATATATATATATATGTCAGCTGTTTAACCCTTTGAAACTTAGACCTTGACGTAATTTTTCACCTTTTTCAAGTATTTAAACCTTTGAATTTGGGAAATTTATTTTAAAAAACATGGGGAAAGGGGCAATGAGCAATTTGGTAAGACAGGTTCAGCAAATTGCAAGAAAATTCTAGAGTATTTTTTTAAAAAGCACAGAGACAGTGTCTCGGGGGAAAAGAGAAGACCTTTATTATTACCTTATTATTACCTTTATTATTATAGCTATTCGTTATAATAAAATATTTTAAATGATTTTACAGAATTATTATAATTGAAGCATGTTTTCAGGTTATTTTTAGGTTTTTATTATTAGTAGTATTAGTATTATTATTTTACTAATGTTCAGGTAATTATCTTGTACTTTTTTTTTCTTACTAATTTCTTGCTAATTTTCTTCTTTTGTTAAATGACTGAAAAGTTGTGTAGCATATCTTAATTCATTTTTTCTTATTTTCTACACTTTCAGTCATCTCACAACACTTCAGATTTATTTGTTTACCCTTTGAGGAAACTGACCCCTAAAATTTGAACGTCTGTACAACACTTAACAGCATACAAAGTATTTAAAACAGCTCCACTTCAACCAGCCGCGACTGTAAAATGCAGCCTACACAGTAATGCATCAGTGTTAACTACTAAATATCATATATTGTAGTATGTAAGTCAGGGTGCTGATTTTCAAATTAGAATTAATATTTTGGATACTTTAAGTACATGTGATTGATAGTAATTCTGTACTTTTACTGTATGGTTTTAAATGCAGAACTTTAACTTGTAGTGAAGTATTTTTACATCGCTTTATTGGTACTTTTACTTGAGAAAGTAATCTAAATGTTCAACTTGAGGAACTCAGACACGAGGATCTTCTGTGCGATTGCCATAGAGACGCAGACCTTGAACATGATTAGGTGTCTGGAGGTGTAAAGAGCTGTGAGGGCGTTATTGGCATCACACATGCTACAGTATGTTACATGATGACTCATGTTAGGAGTGCAATGGTTGAAGGAAAGTACTGTACCCAAGCACAAAATAAAATGATGCAATTTTTTTACGGCATCCTGAATAACAAAACAATAACACACAGTATTATCATGAGAAAGATTCTGCGTATTTTAAGCATATTTAAGTGGCAATACTTTTACTTAAAGCAACTTTAATTCATATTTTTATGTTTACAGTGTATCAAATGATAGTGTGAAAGAAGAATTAGCACATGAAACTGCAGCCTCCCTCAGCTTTACTTCAATATTTTACTCATTCGCTACTTAAACTCAAGTAAAACACTCGACAACACAAGTGTAACATCCCACGCACAATAGGACAGCAATTTGTATTATGTATAAACTCAGGATATTGTGAGGGTTTTTTTTTTAATGTCAGTAAATATTGGTAACAAAAGCTGCCAAGGGTTGAATCTAATTTCATATTCAGTTGTAGACTTTTTAGTCAAAGTTTCATTCAGGCTTGTTTGCTTGACTCCAGAGTTCAAGGGTGCACAAGTTGAGAGAAAGACTGCAGTGATACAAATATGTGCAGAGGAGAGTTGGAGGAAGAGAGAAACAGTTTCGGTGTTCGTGAGATGCAGCTGGTCTGCAGTGGATGATCTGTAAAAACCATTCCAAGTAAACACATCTGTATGTGTTTTCATTACATGGCCGGATACAATTATTTGTTTTGATTTATTTATGAGGATGTGAGGGCCCATCTTGTTGGAGGATATTACAGCTGAGGAGAAGGGGGGGGTTCACTGGATGGAAAACAGTGAATCATTCGAATGCTAATGAGCCAATGGTGAAACGTTCTGAGGATTAAACAGGAGGACAATTATAAAGCCACACGAGCGGCCTCGTGAGGCTGAGATGCTTTTTACACAGGGGACAACTTAACTTTGTTCTCTGTACTACGCCGTTAGAATATATTATCTCGCATTTACATCACATTGTAGAGACTGTAGTTACAGGCAGCCAAGTTGTATTTATGAGTTGGAAACATCAGCTGTGACACATGCCAATAACGAAAAGAAAACAGTTTAGTGATTACGTGAATGTTAAATACAGAAAGCTTGTTGGGCGTCAAGACTCTGACCTTGTCAATCTCTTCACAGCAGGGAGTGACAATAACTTTTAACCAATGTGAATGTGCACCAAGGGTCAGCAGGTGGGTGATGGTGGAGGAGTTTTTATGGAAGTAGTTGGGTTTCCATCACAGATTTGTGAAGTGATATTTTCGAAATGTCGATAAGACACAATTGCGAGCTGACTGTGTTTCCGTTGAGTGATGTTATGTGACTTCTCCTCTGGCGATAACACTCCAAGAAGCATGGCGATGGATGTTCAAAACATTAGCAGGTTTATTGTAGCCACTGCAATAGCTGTCATTATTTCCAAACGAGGGCGACGTTGGCGTGTTACGCGAGCGATAATGGAAAGGCAAGACCCTTATACATGGGAGCAACCAAGTACAAGGGATTTGTGGGAGGTGATAGGTGATAACTGTCTTGCTTTTCAAAAGAATTAAACCTTTTTGCTCAGGTTTGAAATATTTGTGAAAGGCATCTGAATGCAGTGTAAGAAAAACTGATGTCCATCCAGGTTTCAAAGGGTTATTGAGTAAGTTTGCATGCTCTCCTCTCTACTTGTGCAACCGATAAATATGTTTTAAAAGCAACAGACTCAAGAGAATTCAGTGTTCATGTTACGTAGTCTCCCTTCAAAACCTTTTTGTGTGTTATTTGTGTACTGACAACAACTTAAGGAAAATATTCCAAAAAGCATTATATGTCTGTAGATGATTCAAACGTGTGCACACACATAAATAATCCCCCTGAGATACATAACTTGTGTGGACAAGGTAATAATTTGTGCCCACAAGATAACATCTCACTCCCACAAGATAAAAAAAGTAATCTTCTGGGACTTCAGGGGCGTTGTGACAGAACTATCTGCAGCCAGAAATACATTCATTAGTTGAGGAAATAAATAACAAATAAACACACTTTTCTGGCCAGCATTAGAGTACGGTCAGTTCTGATAAGTTTAGGAAGCTAATGAGACAGAGTGATCTTGATAGTAACAAAAACAACAAAAACAGATAAATGGTTACAAAACAAAAAACCAACATGCTGCAGCTCTTAAGAGAAAAGTTAACAAGCCTTCCATGATTCTGAATATCCTGGTCATAGATTACATACAAGATAAGGACGTTTAAATTAATGTATCCTAACCCAAAGTTGTTTTTAATCATGTATTATTTTATTCCTTACTATGTCTGTCTCTCAGTAATGCCTGTATGAAACTCCCATCTGCACACAATGACAGTCCAGCAGTAATCACTGACTAGCACCTACTACATCAGGGATAATAGCTCAGTTTGGTGTGGATGCCGTGTTGCCCTTATAAACCATTATTTCAGTGGCTCTCAGTGCCTGTTTGCTCTGCAGACAGACAACACACAAAGTGTCAGAGACAGAGTAGCACAATTATCTTACTCACAGTGTGAGAGTTGCTCTTAATGGAAGTCCCTGCATTCTTGCACCTAAAAGAGTGTCATAGAGGTCCTTAAGTTATTAGAAAACAGAGCAAACTGAAGATTAAAGCTCAACATAAATCTGCTGCCTTGAAATTTGATGAATGTGTATCAGAAATAAGGGAAGAGATGCAACAGCCCGAAGTTGAGAGTCTCCTCTTCTGTGCTGCACGTCATGCACGCAGCTGCTTGTAACAAAGAGTAGTGTGAAAGTTAAGAGCGTTCACTCCGCAGCAAAAATCTAAGGACCCAAAAGTCCCCAACAGCACAGTGGCCAGCACACTGACGAGTGAAAAATGAAACACTTGAAGCGATCTCTGTCGACTGAGGGGTCTCTAACTGATTATTCAAATCTCCGACTTTCAGTGGGCAGCCCTACTGTATTGACAGCAAAGTTTTTCTTCTAGCGCAGCCCTTATCACAGTACTAACATGGACAGAGACGCTTTGCACCGAGCTCCTGATCCTCACCCCCCAGGTGGGCATTTCAAACATGGCTTTGTTATCAAAAAGTTGAGGCGCGTCAACTAGAACACCAGGGGAAAAAATGACATCAGTTTGACAACATAGTTTTATCAACATGCCCAAGCTGTTTATCACCACCACAGCCAAAAGCTATTACTTTGTTGGCCAAAACACAGCATGAGGTGACAGAAATACTCACTCAGTGTTCATCTGCCCTCGTAGCCGTGCTGGCCTTGATTATTTTTTTGAGTTTCATGATCCTGAAAAAGGTCACCAATGAGTTTCCAACTGCACACAGTTAGCTCAACTACCAGAAATTACAACTCACTAAAACCACCGTTCCATGGTCTCACTTTAATATCAGCAAAATGCTATAATGAAAAGTGGTTGCTATTTATCTCCTGTCTCTTTTTCACCTGTATCCTGATTTTCCTATATACAAAGAAATTATCAGCAAGAGAAATTCTTGCTGAGAATTGTCCGTTTTTGTGACATGAAGTTCTTCTTATGACGTTGAAAATAAAACTTTTCGGAGTAATTTTGAGGTGTCCATCTGTGGGTAGAGAAGCATATTAATTTATGGTAAACTACAGCATCTTAGTCCCCCAACATAAAAAATTTAGTGCACAGCATATGGAACTTGTTTGCTTAAGATAAATAATTCCATATTTTCTTCACATAAGTTAAAAACACATCACGTATCGGGACTTTGAGGTCTCCGTACTGTGCATTAGGAGTGTTGATTTATTTGAAACTTCACATAAAATTAGTGTGACCATATGGTGAGGCCTGATATAGTGTATATGATTGAGAGACAGTATCACAGGTTCAGATGATGTCGTAAAGAAGCCGTTCATTATTCTGTTCGAGGAGTTGCTGATCAACTCGGGAGCCTAAGAGTTTAAAAATGTATAACTAATTAGACCTTCACATTGCTGTAAAAGCACAGTGGGACTGTACTGAATGTGTTCGGTGTCCACTCTTTCTCTCGCTGCTGTGAGCTTCTCCCAGCAGCTGGGTCATGGATCTACGGCTGACATTTGCAGTTAGCCAGTTGGGTCGGCCGTTTAATCATTTTGGCCATTTCACTGCTAATGTGGTCTGAGTCCCAAGTACATTCATTCATTATTGATGAGAGAATAAATGTCTCTCTGGTACACTAGATGCAGCAATTACCCAACTGAATCATCCCCCTATGATGAGATGCTTTTTGTTGGATGGCTGGTCATCCATGTGGATGTGGCTCTGGGGCTTAAAACTCAAAGAGAGAGTTTTCTTGTGTATGTGCTTTTACTTACAGTACAAAAAAAAAAGAAATGCTGCTTTTTCCAGCTCAGGCAATCACTGCGCTGTTAGGCAGCAGTCTCCTGTTGCCATGGCAACTACCTGTTAATATTCCGGCAGAGTTTTCTCACCGACAAGGGGAGAGCGCCACTTTCTCACTACAGAAAATCGATTGGACATTCCTGCAGAAAATAAGGGAGCTGAGCCATGTGGTGGCGGTAATACCTGCACATGTTGCAGCTGTGATGGTTCATGGCGTCACGGTGACCTAATTGACCTTGACTCAGTGCATGTGGCTTACAGCAGATCACAATGTCATCGTCAAGGTTTAGTTCTTATGGGGCGATCACTTTCTTAAAGAGTGTTTTTGCTTTAGTAGAGTTTTCTCTCTCTACTCTCGAGGAGACTGTTCAAAGGTCGGGCATTAAGGAATTGAGCTTTCTTTGCTCTTGAGTGGTGGAGCCATTCAGAAGGGATTGGCTGTCTATCATGAAAAGGGATGGCATTGATCACGAATCCCATTATGCCCCGGGCTTGATCTCCAACAGTCCAGACAATCCCGTCTCCCATTTCTCTCCTGAAAAGACCTTTTTTTTAAATGGCGCTTTTCTCATGCAAGAGGCAGAAAAGTCTGAATAATGAGCTATAAATTACACACACACACACACACACACACACACACACACACACACACTGCTTTTGCTTTTGTCCATGCATGTAAAACCACATGATTAATAGTTGTGATGGGACAATAGACACGGAAATACTCACAGTGAATTGACCTATGGTCAGTCGGTAAATATTGTTTCATATTTAACGACTCTTTCATGACTCTTTCATGGTACAATAACCATCTCAGAAAATATCAACACCTGGGGGAAAGAAAATGTGCATGCACAGGAGAGATTTTCCATTCACATGCATTTATTTCCAGTACCGTACATAAGCAATTTTACATGGTATGATGGAACTGTCAATTTTTATACCATCGTATTCCCTGAAACAGCTCTTCTGCTGCAACCCTAATGAATATTTTGTTCAGCAGCAACCAAAGAGACTCCTTTGTAACTATCAATAATAGAGACTCTGTAAAAACAGGATACATATGCATTAACTTAAAAAAATGCAAAAGATCCTTATCAAGCATTTGCATATTTCAAATTCAATCATAAGCTGTAATTTCAAATAGTTGAAAAGTCAGGCTTTTAAAGATTTTTTTTTTAGAAAAACGTATGTTTTTTCTCGATATACCGCCACTCGGTTTTATGCTGCCACACACCAATCAAGTTGTGAAAAGGTGCATGCTTCACACACAGAAAATCAATACAATCAGCACAATTTCAAGGTAGTTCTTGAGTTATGGCCAAAAACATGTTGTATGAGGTCAGTTTGACCTTGACCTTCGACCACCAGATTCTTATCATTTCATTCTTGAGTCCAAGTTTGTATTTGTGTCAAATTTGAGGAAAGGCCCTCAAGGCCAACTTCAGATATTGTGTTTATGAAAATGAGGCTGATGAGGTCACATTGACCTTGACCTTTGAACACCAAATTCTAATCAGCTCATAATTGAGTCCAAGTGAATGTTTTTGTCAATTCTGGAGAAATTCTTTTGAGGTGTTATTGAGATATTTTGTTCACGAGAATGTGCTGGACGGATCAACGGACAACCTGAAAGCATAGAGGAATAAAAAAGATATGTCCTATCAGCCCTGTCTTTCATAAAAGACTATTTCACACCTTTCAGTGCCATTTCTAAAATTTAGAATTAGACAGGAGCTGAAAAATGTCAAAATATGATGACGTGTTTCTTTCTTTCTTTGTATGTGACAGTAAAATTGAATATCCTTGAATTTTGAACTCGTGATCGGACAATTAAGCATTTCTAAAGTTCCCGCCTTGGCCTTTATGTAAAATATTAAATTTTTTTCTTTTCACTAGTTTCTGACAGTTTGCTCTGATTTTGGCAAAATAGAACATGTAAAAAAGTTAAATATTATGAACTCAGGAGCGCGGATAGATAAGTGTATGCAACACATGCCACGGGTTTGATTCCAGCCTAGGGTTTGGTGTTACATGTTACACCGCTCTCTCTCTACCCTCCGTTTCTGGTCTCACTCTGAAAAAAAGCACAATTTGGGAAATATGACTTCAAACTTCAGTAAAGTCAGCAGCAGAGGTACAAGTCAGCGTAATATATCTCGTGTGGTGACAAAACCTAACAAGGCTGTTGTTTTGAGTAATGCACAAATATAGAAAGATTTTTCACCTTTTTGTTTCAGGCAACAAGTGTCTCGTGCAGAAAAACAGCTCCAATTCAAAATGTCAAAGCGTCACATTAAATTTGAAGTATTTTTCCCGAACCCCTGTAGAGCACACATTGAACTGTCACCTGTGAAACCGGTGTGCACTGCCTCTGAAGTTGGAATAAAAGTGTTTTGGACTTCAGAGTCCTCTATGGACGTGGTGGATGTGGAAAACACTTGAGATGTATTTTAAGTGCTGTCAGACTTTTAAGGCCTGTGAAGCCGACTGTCGTATTTTCATTTCAAAGCACCACACTCTTCTCAGTCGTCGTGAAACCTTTTGTAAAAAGACTGAATATTGTCCAAACTTTCCTGTTATGAGGCTGAAAACACGACTGTTTTCTTGGGTTCCTGGAAAACTGATGCGCTGAGGTTGCCAAGGTCACCGGCTCGTGTGCCTGTAGGTCATGCTAACATTCATCTCCATCAAGGTTCAGTAAACACTGTAATGATTTGTTAGAAAGGTTTCAGTTTTCGGTCCACTGAACTCACCTCACAGCTCACATTGCTTTGAGATTTCAGCAGTTTGCCCGGAGGAAACAATATCAGCAGCAGTGTTGTGCTTTTATTTGTATCCTTTTGATTTTTTACTAAATGCTTTTGTTTTGTTTAGCTGTGCGGTGCAGTATGTAGGTGCCGTAACTCTCAGTAAGTTGTACCGTCCCCGGCTATCTCTGTGCTCACATCTGTGGACATTTGTAACAAGCAGCTGAATCTGCATCTAACATCTGACAGAAATTCCTTTTAAAAAAGGACCACGAACTGAGCTGAACCCTGAGCTGCTCCTGCTGTTACTGTTCAAAACACCCTTAGTAGCTGTAAAATTTTAACACTATAAAGATTTTTGTGTTGCTTCTTCCCAAAAAACAACATTTTCAGCTCATCAGGCTCATGTAAACATCAAAAACCTGGATGAGAAGTTGCTCATTAACACGGCAGTGACTTTAAAGCCAGATGATATAAAAGAGTGCATATTTGTTTCAAAGTTTCAAGCTGTGAGAGTTGTGTTAAAGTTTGTCCTTCTGCTTCTCTGCAAAATATATTTCCCAAATGCTCTGTTTCTATACAGACTGCTGTGTGTGTGTATATATATATACACTCAGTGGGGTCAGTAGGCCGGGGCGTCCGAGGCTTCAGCCCCAAATTTTTTAAAAGGCCTCACATGATGTGTTGATGGACTGTCGGGAATTCAATGATAATTTGTTTGAACAGTTTCTGGTTATGATAAATTGTGTAATTTTGACTTCTTTTTCTTTTATTTTGACTGGCCCATGGGTTAAGAATTCTTTAATTCTTTAATAATCACCAAAAATTAAAAAAAAAAAAAAAAAAAAAAAGACAAAAAAAATCACCAAATGTGTTTAAAGAAAAATAAATCTCCACAAAGTTTTAAAGAAAAAAAAACCTCTTTTTTTTTTTTTTAAATCTGTTCCTTAAAATACACCTACATTTTTAAAGGGAAAAAATCACCGAAAATGTTAAGGGAAAAAAAATGCCAAAGCTTTTAACAGACAATAAATCTTTATTTTTTCTTAAATTGTCAAAAAATTCTCAAAGAACAAAAATCACAAAAAATGTCTTGTAAATGCAAAACCATTTAAAGTTGTATGCCCTTCCCCCAAGCCAAAATAAAAATCATCAAGGCATACTATTTTTATAACTCAATACAAGTCATATATACATTTTCAAAGTTTTTGGTTTCTACTCAGTACTAATTACTAACAAATACTAACATTTTTAACAACACAATTCATTAGCAAGGTTAGAAAAAGTTTTACATGGTAAAGAAGGAGCTTGATTGCATAAAAAAAGCATAAAAATAGAGGTTGTTCATTAAAAAGGAGGATCACCCAGAACCCCAATGTCCTCAAATCCTGGAGACGCCCCTGCATACTGCTCAATAGTTTCTAAATTATTTATGAAGACTTGCACAAGTAGCAGTATTTCCGCAGAGTTTGGTACACTGCTCGGAGCTTTAAAGTAGTCTTGTCCCCGTGACCCAGTCTCTGTCTTCATCTGCCCGACAGCAGCGGAGATGAAGGGAGCCCAGAATAGAAAATGCAGGTCATATCTGTTTATCTGGGATTAGACTGTTTCCCAAGTATACGTATATATATATCCAATTGCCTCCGGGGTCACAGGAAGACGTGGTAGAAGTGACTCAGAAATATGGGGTTATAAAACGTCGCCTGAAACGCTTCACAGTCTCATGTTGCTTGTCATTTTTTAACCAGACGTTTGTGTCAGCATCCCCCTCCTCCCTGCGTCCCCCGCCTCTTCCTTTTTTCCTCGTCTCCAAGGGGCCAGACTGGCTTCTTTCTCACCTCTGATGTTTATTACACAAACAGCACCCAGGATCAAATATTCTTACTTTTTTTCCCATCCGGAGAAGCCAAGTGTTGGTGAGAGATAACATGTAGAGGGAGTGGGAGGTGGGGAAAAGAGAGAGAGCGGCAGACTTGTTTATATGTCTTGATCTGACGGGATGAATAATTCAGCAAAGGGCTCCCTGGCACCCCAGGATTATATTAAAAGAATAGTTAGGGCAATGGGGAATTAAAAAAAAAAAAAGTCAGAGGGAGATGAAGTCGGGGTGACAGAGAAGATGGGATGCTTGATTACTGAAAGCACTGTGAATTATTTAAACTTGTTTCCAAACCACACAAATCTCCAGCAGAGGTAGCCGTGAATGCCAATATGGTTTCTGTGATTAGAGGAGATTTCTCTGCTTCACCCCGGGACAGAAGATGGAGAGAGCAGCTGACAGTTTCTTTTTCACCCAAGGTCGGAGGAATTCCCGCTTTTCTGTTTGCTATCAAGTCTTCTTGCAGAATTTTAACTTTTTTGGGCTTTGTTTTCCCCAGACATTTGCAGCACTGAGCTTGTTGCAGCAGGGCAAAACTGATGTGTTTACTTTGCAGTCTCAGAGTATTTTTTTTTCTTTATACTGCCTGAGTCCTTCTTGATCTGTTTAGAAAAATACACATTAGTCCAAGTTAGTTTTATAAAATCATGTATTAATAATGACTTTTTATTTCTAAATCTGTGTAAAACTAATATCCCAGAGTTCTTGTACATCGTTAAAAAGTCTTAAAATTTATTGACTTAATTAATGTAAAATAAATGTAATTAATCAACCTTTTAAAAGTCTTGAATATACCAAGACATAGGAAGTAGGATTATATTAATCTTTGTTTGTTTTGCAATGTAAAATATTAAAATAATTAGTATTAGTAGAGCTGGGCGATGTGGCTTTAAAATAATATTGTGATATTTTAAGGTTATATTGTGATACACAATACATACCTCGATATTTTTTAAATGTCCTTTAACTAATGTTATCAACTAAAATACAAAATTATTTAATGAACTCTGGTTACAGTGAAGTTAAATAAAGTAGCCAGTCATATAATAAAAAATTAATACACTACTTTTGTAATAACTTTTAATAAAATACAGTTATAAGCAAGTTAAATAAAGTACTTTCATAAGGAAATTTTAAAAAATATTGTTTCAATTAAATAAAAGCGAGACCCATGGTGCTTTTATTTTGAAGGACCTGGCTCGTCTCGGGCTAAAAGTGTTGATGTTTTTGCTGTGGACTTGAAGCGTTGGGTGCAGACAGTTAAACAGATACCGCGGAGCCTTTAACCATGAGGCTTCATTCACTGTGAGCTCGCAGATAAACTAACAGCTCTCCAGTCCATACGGTATATTACCAATATTTGCAAGTTGCACTGGTGCTCTGTGGTTGCAAAATGTGACTAAATAGTCGCAGTTTGAGCTCTGAAGATACAAAAACACGTCTCACCTGTTACTGAAGCGCCATTAAATTTGATTATTAATTCACTTTAAGCTGGTTACAAACTAAAAGCTCTCCAGTTCATTTGTACATAATATTTGCAAAAAAAGTAGTGCTCCATGATTGCAAAATGTGGCTTAACAGTCACGATCTGAGCTCTGCAAAAGCCCTGCTTTGTGTGTGTCTCTGAGAGGCAAAGAGCGAGAGACAAGGGAGCTCAAATGCTGGCTTCTTATAAACGACGTGACAGTTTACACTAGATGTTCGAGATATAGTCATTTTGTATACCGCACGTTAAACAAGCCACGATACCTGAGTGTATTTGATATATTGCTAACCCCTAATTTTTACTGAAACTAATCTATTTTTCGAAAGACTTTAGATAAGGCTACTCTCACTGACATGCAGATCAGGATAGCAAATCAACAACACTTTTTATTTTTTTTTTCTGGCTCGTGTGCTCAGAGCACAGGATCCATTGTTGGCACTAGCTCTTAATGTACCCTGGATGACGAGCTGAAGTGCAAATTTTACGAAAATTGCCTTTTCAACCAACCAAGAATCTGCAGCATGGCTGAGACCAGTGCAAAGCAATGCATACAAATTTATTTCATGCAAAACGTTTTTCAATCACGGCACAATGGAAATCAGGCAGCATTTAGAGTGAGAAACAGGAAATCACAGAAAAAAAACACCAACAAATACTGGGACAGTCAGTCTTAAATTTCATTCCAACTGGCGTCAATACATCTTTAAGAATCTTAAATCTAGCTGTAGAAACGGTGAGCGAACCTGAACGCTGTAATTTACAGGTCAGTGTCAGTCATGGCTGTGTGGGTGGATGTTCATGTTTTAGATGTCTCAGTTATATATATCCATTTCAAGAGCATTTAAATGACTATATTCAGTGTCTCCAAACTACAGCTTGGAATATAAATCTAGTTATTTAAGAGCTGTTGAAAGAGCAGTTAGATGTCTATAAAACCTTGTCTTTACATCAAATGTAGCCTGATTTTCACCTTCTTGCAAATCACAGTGGGATGTCTTCTGCTTAGAATATAGATGTGCTTCAATACTGCAGATAAAAAAAAAAATCTCAAGATATTTTATTTAAGACCCACCCTAATACCAGCTGCTCCATCAATACTGTTCAGTAATAGAAAAAGCTCCTGTGATTTTTATGGGAGACTCCAAATAAAGCTGACCTCCCCGGAAAGGCTGTGGGAGGAAGAGGGAGCGGGACTTTGACCGGGGAATACTGGAATTTTTGGGCTGGACACTGTGGGAAGAGGGGACATGGTGGGAGGAAAACTCCTGCTGCACCGTGTCCTCTGTCTTTTGTCTTATGTTCTGGCATCCCACACAGACAAACTGACTGAGTTTCCTCCATTTTGTAATTACTGTTTGTTGAGAAACGGCAAATCCCCCTGCGCCGTGTCATTAGGATTAGCACTCGGCAGGGTGTTGCTTTCCATTCTCCTGTTGCAAAAAAAAACCCCTCAATATCCCATCTGTCACAAGCCATTCTCTGCAGCTAAACAAAGCCTGGCTGCAGCCACACCGCCCTAGATGGATTAATCCTCTCCAGCCAAAAAATTATCTGAACACACCTGCGATCACAAGGAAAATACACATCCCAACACTGTTTATGCTCAAGGTCGCGCTTTGAATTTACGGCTTTGAAGTAACAAATGTGGCTCCCACCCTAATTGGCTCAATTAGAGTTCAAGCTATGGAGTAAAAGTCGGGCGTGGAGCCAAGAGCAGAGTGGTATTAAACTACAAAATTCACTACAGAGACAATTTAGTTCAAAGATGATAAGTGATTGTGCTGGAATTATGCTCTTCCAGTCATGTAACTTTAATTTTAAAGGCAGCCTTTGTGGAGAGGAGCCTGTACGCGTCACCGGAGCCGATATAACTCAACATCCCATTCATTAAAACCTTCAGTCTGAGTTCATATTCATGATACCAGCTGTAATGTTTTCACCAAACAATTTAGATGTACAGTGCAGCGTGCTATTAACCGCTCTGTCTTCGTGTTGGCTCTCTAGCTCAAAGTGCTGATTTGTGTGTTTTGCATCGCCCTGTTTTTTCACAGAGTTGAGGATTACTTTGATATCAGCAAAAAAGTGAGATGAAAACTTTTGGTTATTTGTACCAAAAGAGGATTCATAAATGTTTGCTGTTTTTTGACCTTTGTGCTCGGT
>NW_024651556.1:0-7937 GCF_008729295.1 Plectropomus leopardus
AATTTGACGTATTCCAAAAACAGCTGAAAACACCTCAAAACAGCATAAAATAGTGTGCTAAGACACGCCATAGCATTGAAAGTTCCAAAAAAACGCCAAAAACACAATAATATAGCATGTCGAAAAAATGACCAAAAAAGCAAAGCTATAGTATGGCAAAAATGTCAAAATTTGACATGTCCCAAAAACAGCTGAAAACTCCTCAAAACAGCATAAAATAGTGTGCTAAGACATGCCATAGCACTGAAAGTTCCAAAAAATGAGAAAAACACAATAATATAGCATGTCGAAAAAATGAGAAAAAAAGCAAGGCTATAGTATGGCAAAAATGTCAAAATTTGACGTATTCCAAAAACAGCTTAAAACACCTCAAAACAGCATAAAATAGCGTGCTGAGACACGCCATAGCATTGAAAGTTCCAAAAAACGCCAAAAAAGCAGTAATATAGCATGTCGAAAAAATGACCAAAAAAGCAAGGCTATAGTATGGCAAAAATGTCAAAATTTGACATGTCCCAAAAACAGCTTAAAACACCTCAAAACAGCATAAAATAGCGTGTGCTGAGACACGCCATAGCATTGAAAGTTCCAAAAAACGCCAAAAAAACACAGTAAATATAGCATGTCGAAAAAAAGACCAAAAAAGCAAGGCTATAGTATGGCAAAAATGTCAAAATTTGACGTATGTCCAAAAACAGCTTAAAACACCTCAAAACAGCATAAAATAGCGTGCTGAGACACGCCATAGCATTGAAAGTTCCAAAAAACGCCAAAAACACAGTAATATAGCATGTTGAAAAAATGACAAAAAAAGCAAGGCTATAGTATGGCAAAAATGTCAAAATTTGACATTTCCCAAAAACAGCTTAAAACACCTCAAAACAGCATAAATAGCGTGCTGAGACACGCCATAGCATTGAAAGTTCCAAAAAACGCCAAAAAAAACAGTAATATAGCATGTTGAAAAAATGACCAAAAAAGCAAGGCTATAGTATGGCAAAAATGTCAAAATTTGACATGTCCAAAAAACAGCTTAAAACACCTCAAAACAGCATAAAAATAGCGTGCTGAGACACGCCATAGCATTGAAAGTTCCAAAAAACGCCAAAAAACAGTAATATAGCATGTTGAAAAAATGAGAAAAAAAAAAGCAAGGCTATAGTATGGCAAAAATGTCAAAATTTGACATGTTATCCCAAAAACAGCTTAAAACACCTCAAAACAGCATAAAATAGCGTGCTGAGACACGCCATAGCATTGAAAGTTCCAAAAAACGCCAAAAAATCAGTAATATAGCATGTCGAAAAAATGAGAAAAAAAGCAAGGCTATAGTATGGCAAAAATGTCAAAATTTGACGTATTCCCAAAAAACAGCTGAAAACACCTCAAAACAGCATAAAATAGCGTGCTGAGACACGCCATAGCATTGAAAGTTCCAAAAAACGCCAAAAAAAACACAGTAATATAGCATGTTGAAAAAAAAAATGAGAAAAAAAAAGCAAGGCTATAGTATGGCAAAAATGTCAAAATTTGACATGTCCAAAAACAGCTTAAAAACACCTCAAAACAGCATAAAATAGCGTGCTGAGACACGCCATAGCATTGAAAGTTCCAAAAAAACGCCAAAAAACAGTAATATAGCATGTCGAAAAAATGACCAAAAAAGCAAGGCTATAGTATGGCAAAAATGTCAAAATTTGACATGTCCAAAAACAGCTTAAAAACACCTCAAAACAGCATAAAATAGCGTGCTGAGACACGCCATAGCATTGAAAGTTCCAAAAAAACGCCAAAAACACAGTAATATAGCATGTCGAAAAAAATGACCAAAAAAAAGCAAGGCTATAGTATGGCAAAAATGTCAAAATTTGACATGTCCAAAAACAGCTTAAAAACACCTCAAAACAGCATAAAATAGCGTGCTGAGACACGCCATAGCATTGAAAGTTCCAAAAAAACGCCAAAAAAATCAGTAATATAGCATGTCGAAAAAAATGACCAAAAAAGCAAGGCTATAGTATGGCAAAAATGTCAAAATTTGACATGTCCCAAAAACAGCTGAAAACACCTCAAAACAGCATAAAATAGCGTGCTGAGACACGCCATAGCATTGAAAGTTCCAAAAAACGCCAAAAACACAGTAATATAGCATGTTGAAAAAATGACCAAAAAAGCAAGGCTATAGTATGGCAAAAATGTCAAAATTTGACATGTCCCAAAAACAGCTGAAAACACCTCAAAACAGCATAAAATAGCGTGCTGAGACACGCCATAGCATTGAAAGTTCCAAAAAACGCCAAAAACAGTAATATAGCATGTTGAAAAAATGACCAAAAAAGCAAGGCTATAGTATGGCAAAAATGTCAAAATTTGACATGTCCCAAAAAAACAGCTTAAAACACCTCAAAACAGCATAAAATAGCGTGCTGAGACACGCCATAGCATTGAAAGTTCCAAAAAACGCCAAAAACACAGTAATATAGCATGTTGAAAAAATGAGAAAAAAAGCAAGGCTATAGTATGGCAAAAATGTCAAAATTTTGACATTCCCAAAAACAGCTTAAAACACCTCAAAACAGCATAAATAGCGTGCTGAGAACACGCCATAGCATTGAAAGTTCCAAAAAACGCCAAAAACACAGTAATATAGCATGTCGAAAAAAATGACCAAAAAAGCAAGGCTATAGTATGGCAAAAATGTCAAAATTTGACATGTCCCAAAAACAGCTAAAAACACCTCAAAACAGCATAAAATAGCGTGCTGAGACACGCCATAGCATTGAAAGTTCCAAAAAACGCCAAAAAAACACAGTAATATAGCATGTCGAAAAAATGAGAAAAAAAAGCAAGGCTATAGTATGGCAAAAATGTCAAAATTTGACATGTCCCAAAAACAGCTGAAAACACCTCAAAACAGCATAAAATAGCGTGCTGAGACACGCCATAGCATTGAAAGTTCCAAAAAACGCCAAAAACACAGTAATATAGCATGTTGAAAAAATGAGAAAAAAAGCAAGGCTATAGTATGGCAAAAATGTCAAAATTTGACGTATGTCCCAAAAACAGCTTAAAAACACCTCAAAACAGCATAAAATAGCGTGCTGAGACACGCCATAGCATTGAAAGTTCCAAAAAACGCCAAAAACACAGTAATATAGCATGTCGAAAAAATGACCAAAAAAGCAAGGCTATAGTATGGCAAAAATGTCAAAATTTGACATGTCCCAAAAACAGCTGAAAAACACCTCAAAACAGCATAAAATAGCGTGCTAAGACACGCCATAGCATTGAAAGTTCAAAAAAACGCCAAAAACACAGTAATATAGCATGTGAAAAAAATGAGAAAAAAAGCAAGGCTATAGTATGGCAAAAATGTCAAAATTTGACATGTCCCAAAAACAGCTGAAAACACCTCAAAACAGCATAAAATAGCGTGCTAAGACACGCCATAGCATTGAAAGTTCCAAAAAACGCCAAAAACACAGTAATATAGCATGTTGAAAAAATGAGAAAAAAAGCAAGGCTATAGTATGGCAAAAATGTCAAAATTTGACATGTCCCAAAAACAGCTTAAAAACACCTCAAAACAGCATAAAATAGCGTGCTGAGACACGCCATAGCATTGAAAGTTCCAAAAAACGCCAAAAAATCAGTAATATAGCATGTTGAAAAAATGAAAAAAAAAGCAAGGCTATAGTATGGCAAAAATGTCAAAATTTGACATGTCCCAAAAACAGCTTAAAACACCTCAAAACAGCATAAAATAGCGTGCTGAGACACGCCATAGCATTGAAGTTCCAAAAAACGCCAAAAAATCAGTAATATAGCATGTTGAAAAAATGAGAAAAAAAGCAAGGCTATAGTATGGCAAAAATGTCAAAATTTGACATGTCCAAAAACAGCTGAAAACACCTCAAAACAGCATAAAATAGCGTGCTGAGACACGCCATAGCATTGAAAGTTCCAAAAAACGCCAAAAACACAGTAATATAGCATGTCGAAAAAATGATGAAAAAAAGCAAGGCTATAGTATGGCAAAAATGTCAAAATTTGACATGTCCAAAAACAGCTTAAAACACCTCAAAACAGCATAAAATAGCGTGCTGAGACACGCCATAGCATTGAAAGTTCAAAAAAACGCCAAAAACACAGTAATATAGCATGTTGAAAAAATGAGAAAAAAAGCAAGGCTATAGTATGGCAAAAATGTCAAAATTTGACGTATTCCAAAAACAGCTGAAAACACCTCAAAACAGCATAAAATAGCGTGCTGAGACACGCCATAGCATTGAAAGTTCCAAAAAAACGCCAAAAACACAGTAATATAGCATGTCGAAAAAAGACCAAAAAAGCAAGGCTATAGTATGGCAAAAATGTCAAAATTTGACATGTCCCAAAAACAGCTGAAAACACCTCAAAACAGCATAAAATAGCAGTGCTAAGACACGCCATAGCATTGAAAGTTCCAAAAAACGCCAAAAACACAGTAATATAGCATGTTGAAAAAATGAGAAAAAAAGCAAGGCTATAGTATGGCAAAAAATGTCAAAATTTGACATTCCCAAAAACAGCTAAAAACACCTCAAAACAGCATAAAATAGCGTGCTGAGACACGCCATAGCATTGAAAGTTCAAAAAAAACGCCAAAAAACAGTAATATAGCATGTTGAAAAAATGAGAAAAAAAAGCAAGGCTATAGTATGGCAAAAATGTCAAAATTTGACATGTCCAAAAACAGCTAAAAAACACCTCAAAACAGCATAAAATAGCGTGCTGAGACACGCCATAGCATTGAAAGTTCCAAAAAACGCCAAAAACACAGTAATATAGCATGTTGAAAAAATGAGAAAAAAAAGCAAGGCTATAGTATGGCAAAAATGTCAAAATTTGACATGTCCAAAAACAGCTGAAAACACCTCAAAACAGCATAAAATAGCGTGCTGAGACACGCCATAGCATTGAAAGTTCCAAAAAAACGCCAAAAACACAGTAATATAGCATGTTGAAAAAATGAGAAAAAAAGCAAGGCTATAGTATGGCAAAAATGTCAAAATTTGACATGTCCAAAAACAGCTGAAAACACCTCAAAACAGCATAAAATAGCGTGCTGAGACACGCCATAGCATTGAAAGTTCCAAAAAAACGCCAAAAACACAGTAATATAGCATGTCGAAAAAATGACCAAAAAAGCAAGGCTATAGTATGGCAAAAATGTCAAAATTTGACGTATGTCCAAAAACAGCTGAAAACACCTCAAAACAGCATAAAATAGCGTGCTGAGACACGCCATAGCATTGAAAGTTCCAAAAAAAAAACAGTAATATAGCATGTTGAAAAAATGAAAAAAAGCAAGGCTATAGTATGGCAAAAATGTCAAAATTTGACGTATTCCAAAAACAGCTTAAAACACCTCAAAACAGCATAAAATAGCGTGCTAAGACACGCCATAGCATTGAAAGTTCCAAAAAACGCCAAAAACACAGTAATATAGCATGTTGAAAAAATGACCAAAAAAGCAAGGCTATAGTATGGCAAAAATGTCAAAATTTGACATGTCCCAAAAACAGCTGAAAAACACCTCAAAACAGCATAAAATAGTGTGCTAAGACACGCCATAGCATTGAAAGTTCCAAAAAACGCCAAAAACACAGTAATATAGCATGTTGAAAAAATGACCAAAAAAGCAAGGCTATAGTATGGCAAAAATGTCAAAATTTGACATGTCCAAAAACAGCTTAAAACACCTCAAAACAGCATAAAATAGCGTGCTAAGACACGCCATAGCATTGAAAGTTCCAAAAAACGCCAAAAACACAGTAATATAGCATGTTGAAAAAATGAGAAAAAAAGCAAGGCTATAGTATGGCAAAAATGTCAAAATTTGACGTATTCCAAAAACAGCTTAAAACACCTCAAAACAGCATAAAATAGCGTGCTGAGACACGCCATAGCATTGAAAGTTCCAAAAAAAAACGCCAAAAACACAGTAATATAGCATGTTGAAAAAATGAGAAAAAAAGCAAGGCTATAGTATGGCAAAAATGTCAAAATTTGACGTATTCCAAAAACAGCTTAAAACACCTCAAAACAGCATAAAATAGCGTGCTGAGACACGCCATAGCATTGAAAGTTCCAAAAAAACGCCAAAAACACAGTAATATAGCATGTCGAAAAAATGACCAAAAAAGCAAGGCTATAGTATGGCAAAAATGTCAAAATTTGACATGTCCCAAAAACAGCTGAAAACACCTCAAAACAGCATAAAATAGTGTGCTAAGACACGCCATAGCATTGAAAGTTCCAAAAAACGCCAAAAACACAGTAATATAGCATGTTGAAAAAATGAGAAAAAAAGCAAGGCTATAGTATGGCAAAAATGTCAAAATTTGACATGTTCCAAAAACAGCTAAAAACACCTCAAAACAGCATAAAATAGCGTGCTAAGACACGCCATAGCATTGAAAGTTCCAAAAAACGCCAAAAACACAGTAATATAGCATGTTGAAAAAATGAGAAAAAAAAGCAAGGCTATAGTATGGCAAAAATGTCAAAATTTGACGTATTCCAAAAACAGCTTAAAACACCTCAAAACAGCATAAAATAGCGTGCTGAGACACGCCATAGCATTGAAAGTTCCAAAAAACGCCAAAAACACAGTAATATAGCATGTCGAAAAAATGACCAAAAAAGCAAGGCTATAGTATGGCAAAAATGTCAAAATTTGACGTATGTCCAAAAACAGCTTAAAACACCTCAAAACAGCATAAAATAGCGTGCTGAGACACGCCATAGCATTGAAAGTTCCAAAAAACGCCAAAAACACAGTAATATAGCATGTTGAAAAAATGAGAAAAAAAGCAAGGCTATAGTATGGCAAAAATGTCAAAATTTGACGTATTCCAAAAACAGCTTAAAACACCTCAAAACAGCATAAAATAGCGTGCTGAGACACGCCATAGCATTGAAAGTTCCCAAAAAACGCCAAAAACACAATAATATAGCATGTCGAAAAAATGACCAAAAAGCAAGGCTATAGTATGGCAAAAATGTCAAAATTTGACATGTCCCAAAAACAGCTGAAAACACCTCAAAACAGCATAAAATAGCGTGCTGAGACACGCCATAGCATTGAAAGTTCCCAAAAAACGCCAAAAACACAATAATATAGCATGTTGAAAAAATGAGAAAAAAAGCAAGGCTATAGTATGGCAAAAATGTCAAAATTTGACGTATTCCAAAAACAGCTTAAAAACACCTCAAAACAGCATAAAATAGCGTGCTGAGACAGCGCCATAGCATTGAAAGTTCCAAAAAAAAAAACGCCAAAAACACAATAATATAGCATGTTGAAAAATGAGAAAAAAAGCAAGGCTATAGTATGGCAAAAATGTCAAAATTTGACGTATTCCAAAAACAGCTGAAAACACCTCAAAACAGCATAAAATAGTGTGCTAAGACACGCCATAGCATTGAAAGTTCCAAAAAAACGCCAAAAACACAATAATATAGCATGTCGAAAAAATGACCAAAAAAGCAAAGCTATAGTATGGCAAAAATGTCAAAATTTGACATGTCCCAAAAACAGCTGAAAACTCCTCAAAACAGCATAAAATAGTGTGCTAAGACATGCCATAGCACTGAAAGTTCCAAAAAATGAGAAAAACACAATAATATAGCATGTCGAAAAAATGAGAAAAAAAGCAAGGCTATAGTATGGCAAAAATGTCAAAATTTGACGTATTCCAAAAACAGCTTAAAACACCTCAAAACAGCATAAAATAGCGTGCTGAGACACGCCATAGCATTGAAAGTTCCAAAAAACGCCAAAAAAGCAGTAATATAGCATGTCGAAAAAATGACCAAAAAAGCAAGGCTATAGTATGGCAAAAATGTCAAAATTTGACATGTCCCAAAAACAGCTTAAAACACCTCAAAAC
>NW_024651557.1:0-1493 GCF_008729295.1 Plectropomus leopardus
TTTATTATTTTGCAAGATGCAGGTGCCTCTGGCTTATACTATGTATACGGAAGATGACTTGATTAATCTTATGTTACACCAAAACATATATGACTAAGTAAAGGTGGTCTTGCACCATGCACTCACAATCACGTGCTAGAGATCTTTCAAAGAGGGAAACAAATTCTCATACAATGGTTTCTTTGATATCTTACAAAAATCCACACACAGTGGATATCAAATGGAGTAGCACTCCAAGAATTATGTTACGTATTTCACATAAAGTAACGTAGGTTAGATTTGGGCAAGTAATGTTAATTCCGTCTGGTTTAGGAGAAAAAAAAAACAAAACAAGGTTGGCACCCTTAGGTTTAGATAAGTACAGAAACTTTTCGGAAAAGAGACATGGTGATGATGAACCTAAAAATGACTCAAAGTCCACACAGTTCTTAACACTGATCTCTATGTAGGATCCGAAAGGGGCTTTCCCTCCACCGCGCGGTAACAAAAGCGTAGACAGCAGAGGAGAAGCGGATTTGAATGTGCAGTTTTTGCTCTGGCGCATTGAGTTCACTGTGATGAACTGTGATGAAAACCGTGGTGGCAGCAGTCAGTTTGGGTGTTTCATGAGGAAGAGGAGTAGCCAGAATGAAGAGGCTCCTGTGTTGCCCTGTGAGGCCCAAAGAAGCACGAGCATGTATCTGTTTATCATAAACTTCTCCATGCCCCTCTCCTCTTTGGCCTGCTGGATGTCCCACACCCAGCGACTGATGTTGTCCTTGATCCTCATTTTCTGCACTGACAGACTGTTCCAGAAGTATCTCAGCAGCCTCTCTGGTTCAAGCCTTTCCCTTGGCGGCAGGACCTCAGGACATCAGGTTCTGCAAATTACTCATCATGGCTTGTGTCATTGACTCCAGGCCATCTCCCTTCAGATGCTTGTTGCTGGACACCTGGAGAATCTGGTGATCATCCACTATAGCTGAGTAACCAAATGCCCCAAACGATAGCGAGTCCCGAAGAAACATAATATAAAACCCTCCCAGCTGTAGCGTAAACACGTCGCCGTGCTTTCACTTCATCCTCTCCAGAAACTTGGCCGTGTCCCTGCGGAACTCTAAGACATGGCCCAGGGGTGTGAGCCTCTTATCTGATGAGGGTTCTCCAGGTTGCCGCTGTCGAAACACCCCAAGAAGAGACAGCCCTCCAAGCACAGCTGCAAGAAGGCTCAGAAGGGTTGGCAGCAGCAGTTCCATGACTGAATCCTCTGACAGTAAAACAGAGATTGGAGATAATTCCCAAATCCTGCATAATATATAGGCGCTTGCTCCTCCCTTTGCGTGAGTTTTAACATTCCAGGAAATGATTCAAAAAACAAACCTCAGGTGACATGCAGTTGCATTTGGCAAACAAAAGGGCCTTCTTTTCTGCACTTTCCTTAGAATTGGCAAAAGCAGGTCAAAATTTATTGACAAAATGCATTTGTATTGTCAGAGGTCATGTGATTCCCAAAC
>NW_024651558.1:0-312 GCF_008729295.1 Plectropomus leopardus
GTCCCCATACAGACCTATGTTATTCAAATATGAAGTTTCAAGCATCACAATACAATATAAACATGGGATGCACAACAATGCACATAACCATAGTGAATAAATGATAAAAGAAATACAAAGACACTGACTGATTATAATCCACACTTTTATTTCATGATGGTTCAATGTTCGTTCTCTTGGAGTGAAACTAATAAAATTCAGTTTAATTTGAAAAGTAATGAACATCAAGAAGAACATGCAGAAGACGAGTATCAGAGAGCAACACGCAGACTAAAACACTGAGCAGAGAGCTGTGAAACCTGCAGAAACATG
>NW_024651559.1:0-346 GCF_008729295.1 Plectropomus leopardus
TGTGTGTGCGCGTGCATGCGTGTGTGTCACAGGAGTGTAAAATGTTTAAGAGGGGGAGAGGTTTAAGGGAACAGCAAACAAAAAAAGCAAAAATGCAAAAATGTGTAAATGTGTTTATGAGCGCACATATGACAGTGTTCAACAGCTCTTAAAGTAACAGTTAAAAAGCGACACCTTTTCCTTAACGCCTGCATCAAACTCATTTTTTTCTCTTAAATTTAAACCTCTGAAACCAGGAAAAAAATAATGAAATTAATTAAAAAAAACATGTAGACAAGCACAGTAAGAAACTTGGCAAGACGTGTCCTGGAAATTGAAAAAGAATACTAAAAGGTGACGAGGAAAT
>NW_024651560.1:0-237 GCF_008729295.1 Plectropomus leopardus
GACTCCTTCAAATGAATACATAAAACAAACAAAAATGCCATATTTTCATCATGTTTTCCACGTTTTTCCTACCATCTGAGATTCAGCTTTTGCTCTTTTTGTGAAATTGTCTCATTGTAACCTCTTTTTCTGTAATAACTGAGCCTGATTTAAGCAATGTTACACAAGAGGGTATGCTTTAGCGTCATTATCAGCACAACAGTGATGCAACAAGACTAGGTGCTTGTACATTGTTTT
>NW_024651561.1:0-205 GCF_008729295.1 Plectropomus leopardus
ACTGGCCTTGGCTAATGGTAATGGACTGCTAACTGTACCCTCCCAGGGACCGTGTGCCAGACCTGCACAAGTGCAGGCCATTGTGGGAGAAACCTCTTCCTCTCCTTGGATGGCTATTGCTACTGTCATAGGACCCTTTCATATCCCACTGGTGGGTAAGAGTGGTAAAAATGAAATCATACTAGTTAAAATATTTGGTAATTCT
>NW_024651562.1:0-412 GCF_008729295.1 Plectropomus leopardus
GACCTAACAAAGTGATGGAAAAAAGTGTCTATTTAATATTTTTTTTCTGTGCCATAAATATATATATATAAAACTATTACAATTATAAATACAGTTTTCTGAACATTTTTTGCTGGGCTTTTTGTTTTTTATAATGTCCTCATCATCTTCCTCCTAAATAATTTTTAGGTAATTTCCTTGTCACCTTTTACTATTATTGAAAGAAATCAAACCAATTTGATTAGATTTCGATGGCTTAAATACTAGACAAACTGATGTCTATCCAGGTTTCAAAGGGTTAAGATAAAGTCCTAATTATGATTTTTAGAATATCTGAAAGCAAAATAATACTAATGATTTATAGGCTCTACACATAAGTAGCTGATAGCAGAAATTGAAAATGTCTTGCATAAACTCACTTGTAACCACTTGG
>NW_024651563.1:0-343 GCF_008729295.1 Plectropomus leopardus
TACATATACAAAACAATACACATAATCATAATGAATTCATTATGAAAAAAATACAAAGACACTGACTCATTATAATCCACACTTTTATTTCATGATGGTTCAATGTTCATTCTCTTGGAGTGAAACTAATAAAATTCAGTTTAATTTGAAAAGTAATGAACATAAAGAAGAACATGCAGAAGACAAGTATCAGAAAGCAACATGCAGACTAAAACACTGAGCAGAGAGCTGTGAAACCTGCAGAAACATGTGAACAGAGGAGATCTGTAGCTTCATCCAGACTTCTATCAAAGAAACAGCATCATTTCCAGACAGGAAGTGTTGCTGAAGCTCTACTCTGAGC
>NW_024651564.1:0-382 GCF_008729295.1 Plectropomus leopardus
TCTCAGGTCTTTTTCACTGCCAACACCCCCCCTCTTTACCATCCTCGGCCCCCCCGCTCGTCCTTCTTTCCCTTCCTCTCCGTTCCACGCTCTCATTCCTATCCTCCCCCTCTCTGCTTTTCCCCCCCCCCCCCCCGCCGCCCCCCCCCTCTCTCAGAGGAGATTGATTGGGTAATCTGGCTGGGTGCCAGTAGTGCCCGCTTTCTTGCTCGGGGGAAGGAGAGAAGCGGAGGCGACATGACGACATGCAGGAATAATAATAACATCCATAATATAGGCAGAGTAGGTATGGATGGAGGGATGAGGAAGGGAGAGCAGAGGAATGGAGTCGGCATTGGCACTGCGATGTCTTCTTTATACAAATTCTCCTGGATGTTTTAAA
>NW_024651565.1:0-790 GCF_008729295.1 Plectropomus leopardus
GCCAATCTGAAAACATGTCTACTGAGGCAACAAGATTTCTTCAAGAAAGCAAGCAAAGACAATGATGCAGCTGTTGAAGCTAGTTACGTGGTGAGTGAGATGATTGCTAAGGGGGGAAAGCCATTCAAAGAAGGCGAGTTCCTCAAAAAGTGCATGTTACAGGCTGCAAGTATAGTCTGTCCGGAAAAGAAGGGTCAGTTTAGCAACATTAGCCTTTCAGCTAACACTGTGGCAGAGCGCATTTCTGACCTGTCAGGATCATATATGATCAACTGTGTGAAAAAGCCAAACATTTCCGTGCATACTCAGTCGCTCTTGATGACAGCGCAGACATCACTGACACTGCGCAGCTCGCGATGTATGTCCGTGGTGTTGATGACAATTTTGAAGTGATAGAGGAGTTGCTCACAGTGATTCCAATGCATGGCCAGACCACTGCTCAGAGATATTCCGCCAGCTGTGTCACGCCATTGTGGATGCCGATTTGCCATGGAAGAGGTTTGCTGGAATAACAACCAAGCACAATCAATGACAGGGAGGAGAAATGGACTGGTGGCACTTTTTCAAAGAAAACTGGAAGAGGAGGGTGTGGAGGAAGCCATTGCTCTGCACTGCATTATACATCAGCAGACCCTTTGCAGCAAATGCCTGAAGTCTGACAATGTCATGTCTGTCGTTGTGAAATGCATCGACCATATCAGATCCAGGGGCTTAAAGCACCGGGAGTTCCATGCCTTTTTGAAAGGAAACAGAGTCAGCATATGAGGATGTGCTCTACTTCACCGAGGTA
>NW_024651566.1:0-263 GCF_008729295.1 Plectropomus leopardus
CCGCGACTACGGGGAGGTGTTCAACAAGGCCAGGGCCACCTCCCTTCTGCCTCACCGCTCCTTCGACTGTGCCATTGACCTTCTTCCTGGAGCGGCCCCTCCCAAGGGTCGACTCTACTCCCTCTCCGCACCAGAGAGGGAGGCCATGGACACATACATCAGAGACTCCCTGGCCAGTGGTCTTATCCGGCCGTCCTCATCTCCTGCTGGGGCTGGGTTCTTCTTTGTGGGGAAGAAGGACGGATCCCTGCGGCCCTGTATTG
>NW_024651567.1:0-311 GCF_008729295.1 Plectropomus leopardus
TTGTTTGGTGGTTTATTTGGTTCTGATTTAGTGATATGTTCATTTGTTTCAGTTTTGTTTATTCTATTGACTGTATCATTTGATTTGTAGATTGTGTTGTAATTCATTGAGTTGAGATTTATTTCTCGTTTTTGCATTGATTAGTTTCTTTTCTATTTAGGACTTTGTATTTTATTTGATTGTTTCTTTTCATTTCTATGATTGTAATTGAGTAGGCTAGATTCGTATTTTGTTTTGTTGTTAGTGATTCCTGCCAGTTCTGTGTTATTGTTGTTTTGGTTTGCCAATTTCATTTCATCTTTATTTTTCAT
>NW_024651568.1:0-1530 GCF_008729295.1 Plectropomus leopardus
GGATTGACTGGTTTAATATCTGAGTCTGTATCTGAACTGGACGTCTCTCTGTGGCTGCATCGATCCAAAGCCCCATCGCCTGAAGTCAACGTCAGGTATCTTCTCATCGGGATTCTTCAGCTCAAAGTCAAAATAAACCAGCATGAGGAAAACAAACTGCTTCAGCTCATTGGTGGCAAAGAAACGCCCAGGACACATGGAGACCCCAGCCCCCCAGGGCATGCTGTAATACTTCACCCTCTTCCCTGCTTTGCAAAAGTCAGTTTTCTTGCTCCCGTCTGGATTGAGAAAACGGTCATATTTGAATGAATGTGGGTCAGGGTGGATCTCTGGGTCAATGTGAACGGCAATGTATGGAAACATTGCCATTCTGTCACCCTTGCGAATGAAGTACTCACGCCCATCAGCCATCTTCAGGGTTATATCCTGAAGCACTGCCCTGGTGAGGAGGGGTGCAGCAGTGAGGCGGAGGGTCTCTTCTACAGCACTGTCCAGGATTGGGGTTTTCATCAGCATTTCACGGGTCAGGTTAATTAAAGGGCTATCACGTTTGACTTCTTGTCCAAATTCCTTCAGAACCTTATCCACCTCTTCCTTCACTGCTCTCATGGCTTCTGGGTGTTTCATGAGGAAGAGGAGCAGCCAGAATGAAGAGGCTCCTGTGTTGCCCTGTGAGGCCCAAAGAAGCACAAACATGTACCTGCTTATCATAAACTCCTCCATGCCCCTCTCCGCTTTGGCTTGCTGGATGTCCCACACCCAGCGACTGATGTTGTCCTTGGTCCTCATTTTCTGCACTGACAGACTGTTCCAGAAGTATCTCAGCAGCCTCTCTGATTCCAGCCTTTCCCTTGGCAGCAGGACCCCATACGCCAGGTTGGGAAAGAGCTGGTCATATTTACGAAACTCATGAAATAAGGCTTCTGATTCAGCTCTGTCGTTCCCTTTGGCTTTCTCCTCACTTCCCGCTGACTTGTGTGGCTCATTTCCATACAGAGATAAATAGCCGGCCCTAAAAACAATATTGTAGCTGTACATAAACAGTCCGTCCTCCATCCAGGTTCTTTGGTCTGCAGCTGTGCCGATGTTGTGCAACATCAGGTTCTGCAAATTACTCATCATGGCTTGTGTCATTAATTCCAGGCCATCCCCCTTCAGATGCTTGTTGCTGGACATCTGGAGAATCTCATGGTCATCCACTATAGATGAGTAACCAAACACTCTTCGTACCAATTGCTGAGCAAACTTGTTGAAGTTCAGTTTTTCTCGACTCTCCTTAACAAATGCCCCAAACGACAGCGGATCCTGAAGAAACGTTATATAAAACCCTCCCAGCTGTACCGTAAACACATCGCCGTGCTTTTTCTTCATCCTCTCTAGAAACTTGGCCGTGTCCCTGCGAAACTCTAAGACATGACCCAGCCAGGGTATGAGCCCCTTATCCAAAGGGGGTTCTCCAGGTTGCCGCTGTCTAAACACCCCAAGAAGATAAAGCCCTCCAAGCACAGCGGCAAGAAAGCCCAGAAGGAT
>NW_024651569.1:0-343 GCF_008729295.1 Plectropomus leopardus
TGTCCTGTGGGTGTATTGAAGGCCGTCTTCCACTCGTCCCCCTCACGGATGCGGACCAGGTGGTAAGCGTTCCGAAGATCGAGCTTGGTGAAGATCGTCGCCCCTTGTAAAAGTTCAAAAGCCGTAGCTATGAGAGGGAGGGGGTAACGATTCCTCACCGTGATCTCATTCAACCCCCTATAGTCTATGCAGGGCCGTAAAGAACCGTCCTTCTTCCCCACAAAGAAGAACCCGGCTCCGGCAGGAGATGAGGACGGCCGGATGATTCCGCTAGCCAGAGAGTCTCTGATGTAGATGTCCATAGCCTCTCTCTCTGGTGCGGAGAGTGAGTAGAGCCGACCCT
>NW_024651570.1:0-831 GCF_008729295.1 Plectropomus leopardus
GTGTGGGGGGGGGGGGGTGGGGGGTACGGCCGCGGGGGGGAGGGGGGTAACCGGACCCATCAGCCAAACTGTGTTGCAGTGTGTAAATATTAACACATCCATGGACAAGACACAAGAGCAGTGGAGACTAACCTTAATGCAACCTGCACATGGCTGACATGTCTCAGTTAGATTAAAGGATAAGGTCACAATGTTTAAACTATAGTCAGTCAATATGTAAACAATTAAACAGATTTTGCTTGCTGTTATGATTTCTCCTGTTCATACGGGCCTTTTCAACTAAAAGAAGGTCTCTGTGTAATCACCACAGCCTGGTTAGAATTTCTTACATACATTTTGCCCAAACACCTTAAACAATAATGTTATTAAAAGAAAAGGTTTTTAAATTGGCAGATGTGTCTACAGTTGTAGATATAATTCTAATTCAACTCTGCACACTTATGTTTCACACAGGGCCCTCAAGTATCTAAAAGACCACTAAAACTTCATAAAATGTATAACATCGTCAACTGTGTTCTTGAGGCCGAGTTCAGTGTGAAACTTGAGCTTGTTTGGATGAACATACTCTTAAACTGGTTTTCTAAAATTGGCATTGATGATGGAACTGTCTGATATGACTGGATAAGTAGGAAGAGGAAGAGGGTTTTTTTAATGTGAATTTAGCAAGTTTTGCCTGACTCTGCTCTGTATACGTCAGGCTGCTTCAGTCTCCTTTGACAGTCCACAGACATACAATTTCCGTAAATTTATAGCTAAAATTGTAATAGTTGGGAATTTGAGTGTAAATGCATGGTTCTCCGTGTGTGTGCGTTACCCTTATGAAATACTGTG
>NW_024651571.1:0-221 GCF_008729295.1 Plectropomus leopardus
TGAGGAGACAAAAAAGAGAGAATGAGGGGCGAGTGGTGGCTCAGTGGATAGAGCAGCGCCCCATACACAGAGGCTGTATCCTCGCTGCAGCGGCCGCGGGTTCCATTCCGGCCTCAACCCTGTGCTGCATGTCGCCCCCCCACCCCCCACCCTCACGCTATCTTGTCCCCCCCCAAAAAAATAAAGAAGAGAGAACAAATAAAAGTTAAGCAAGAAAACTT
>NW_024651572.1:0-249 GCF_008729295.1 Plectropomus leopardus
AAATAGTTTATTTACAGTAAATAAAACAGTTTATTTTCAGTACATAAAACAGTTTATTTACAGTAAATAAAACAGTTTATTTACAGTAAATAAAACAGTTTATTTACAGTAAATAAAACAGTTTATTTACAGTAAATAAAACAGTTTATTTACAGTAAATAAATTAGTTTCAGTAAATAAAACAGTTTATTTACAGTAAATAAAATAGTTTATTTACAGTAAATAAAACAGTTTATTTTCAGTACATAA
>NW_024651573.1:0-256 GCF_008729295.1 Plectropomus leopardus
TGAGGAGACAAAAAAGAGAGAATGAGGGGCGAGTGGTGGCTCAGTGGATAGAGCAGCGCCCCATACACAGAGGCTGTATCCTCGCTGCAGCGGCCGCGGGTTCCATTCCGGCCTCAACCCTGTGCTGCATGTCGCCCCCCCACCCCCCACCCTCACGCTATCTTGTCCCCCCCAAAAAAAATAAAGAAGAGAGAACAAATAAAAGTTACGCAAGAAAACTTGACATGGTGTGCAAGAACCAATTAAACTGTTCTAT
>NW_024651574.1:0-346 GCF_008729295.1 Plectropomus leopardus
CCTCACATTTTCCACATATAGGCTATCTAAATCTAAATGTTTTTTTTTTTTTATTTTTATAGAAAAGTGATATATTTGGGAATCCGAATAAAAATTCTTCATATATCTGAGTGTTACTTTGCTGTTACCCAATATTTAAATTTGAACTTGATCTCGTTTTTATTTCATTTTTATTCTGTAAATATTTTAATCTCAAAAGCACTTACTGCTTAAACTTGAAAAGTGCTATATAAATAAAGATGATTGTTTACGTAATAATAATAATAATAATAATAATAATCTGCCTGAGCTGATAATTCTGTGTAAATATCATGCATTCTTTGCTATTCTTTGTCTAAAATAATCA
>NW_024651575.1:0-423 GCF_008729295.1 Plectropomus leopardus
CTTGGCAATTTCTCGCATGGAATAGCCTTCATTTCTAAGAACAAGAATAGACTGTCGAGTTTCACATGAAAGTTCTCTTTTTCTGGCCATTTTGAGCGTTTAATCGACCCCACAAATGTGATGCTCTAGATACTCAACCTGCTCAAAGGAAGGTCAGTTTTATAGCTTCTCGAACCAGCTAAACTGTTTTCAGCTGTGCTAAAATGATTGCAGAAGGGTTTTCTAATCATCCATTAGCCTTCTGACGCAATGAGCAAACATATTGTACCATTAGAACACTAGAGTGGTAGTTGCTGGAAATGGGCCTCTATACACCCATGTAAGTATTGCACCAAAAACCAGACATTTGCAGCTAGAATAGTCATTTACCACATTAGCAATGTATAGAGTGTATTTCTGATTAGTTTAAAGTTATCTTCATTG
>NW_024651576.1:0-254 GCF_008729295.1 Plectropomus leopardus
AGGGAAGCCCGATGGAGGACAGAGCGCTGATGTACGCTCTGGGAGAGCTCCGCACCGTGGGAGAAGATGAGAGAGGTACACACACACACACACACACACACACACCTCAGGGCTCTTAATAATTCTTTTTTATGTTAGTTTTAATAATACGTAGATCACCTGTGTTTGATTTGGCATTTTAAGTCAGTTTAAGTTGAGTATTTTTGTTGAAAAATTAAAGTTTCTGTCGTGCTCAGTGTAGAGAAAGCAGTACC
>NW_024651577.1:0-293 GCF_008729295.1 Plectropomus leopardus
TATGACAAACGAAGAACCTGGCAACCTAAAATTGAAGACAAGATTAATAAAGAAAGAAAGAATAAAGAAAATAAAAACAGTGGCCAAGAAGGACACAATAATGCATAAAAATAGAAATATAGGCCTAACTCAATATAAACAAAATAATGGGGGTAATAACTCTAATTCTCAGTGAATTTAGATTGATAAAACATTACCCAAGTGTCCATAAAGATTGTAGTTCTTAAATTTTATCAATGACAAGTACTGGAATAAAACATCTCAGTAGAATTAAAAAGTAAATAATTAAAAAC
>NW_024651578.1:0-285 GCF_008729295.1 Plectropomus leopardus
TAAGAGATGTTACAGAGGTAAGAGATGTTACAGAGGTTAGAGATGTTTCAGAGGTTATAGATGTTACAGAGGTTAGAGATGTTACAGGTTATAGATGTTACAGAGGTTAGAGATGTTACAGGTTATAGATGTTACAGAGGTCAGAGATGTTACAGAGGTAAGAGATGTTACAGAGGTTAGAGATGTTTCAGAGGTTATAGATGTTACAGAGGTCAGAGATGTTACAGAGGTTAGAGATGTTACAGACGTTAGAGATGTTACAGGTTATAGATGTTACAGAGGTTA
>NW_024651579.1:0-1102 GCF_008729295.1 Plectropomus leopardus
GCATTTTGGAAAAATTGTCATAGGTATGTGTTCAGTAATTAGCATTGTAAGTGAAGCATGATGGCAGTTGTCATTGTTTATTGCTGTGGTTGTTTTTAAGGGGTGTGGTGACAGTGAATTCTCATCCGAGGGCACCAGAATCCACTGTCTTCCAAAGACATGGTATGACACACTCTTGCACTTGCTTTGGTTCTTATAAACCAGTCTTTCTCCTAACTTTATAAGAAGCAGAGGCTGCATGGATGTGGGGCTGTCAAACCATCTCTTTTACTGCCTGTCGACTGGATGATTTATTTTGCCCCAATGAAGCCTTGTGATGTGTGTTGGAGAGGGGTTTCCCCAGCAAGTTGTTATATCCAAGAAAGAAACCTCTGCAGGCAAAAAAAGCTTGTGCACGTGTGTGTATGTGTGCGTGTGTGCGCATGTGTGTGTGGGGAATGGGAGTGGGCCACTACCGACCCCCCTCTGAAAGTGGCCTAGTGATGGAGTGTCCATGTTGGAAGCAATGCTGCCGGTGAGACTGATGGATGATGTGTCATATCTGATGGTAGAAATACCCTGAGAATAGGTCTGACATATGGATGTGCTACAGTTATACAGTGGTAAAACTAGATGCTGAGAGGGAGTGGCAGATAAAGGGGCTGGGGAACTTGGCATGAAGTAAAGAGAACGATAAAAATCTATAGAAAGAAATGAATATTGGTGGTCGATTGAGATGAGAGCAAAAAGGTGTGTGAAAAGAAATTTTCTCTGAGAATTTTTTGTGGGTTTAGGTATACTGAGGTGAGACCTGTGGGAAGGGGAAGTGTTGCCGGGTGATGTCTTGCAACTTGTCTTGAGTGGATGAGGTTATCTTTATCTACTTTTTCTCACCCAGGTCAACTTTTTTAAATAGTTGCTCTTTACTCTTAGTAATATTTCTTAAAAGATGTGGCAATAGAATGCTTGTAAATGTTGAGTGATTTTGCTCTTTACTATGAGAAGTATAGAGTAGCATGCTGTGTACAAATTTCATTGCAAAGCTATGCTTCAAAGTAGCTGCCTTAGTACAGTTCTTTCTGTTATGCTGGTCCAAAACTAGAGCATAATTGGGCAAATTTTT
>NW_024651580.1:0-332 GCF_008729295.1 Plectropomus leopardus
TGGCCCCCAGATTATATAAATATTATGATTATAGAAATAATTTTCTGGAGATTTTTTCTTTTTTTTGCCTTTTTTTAAAGTTAATTTTAAGGTGATTTCTTGTCACCATTTCTCAAGTTCGTCATTGATTTTTTCTCCTCACGTTTTGGTGAGACGTCAGTCCCATTTTCTGAGGTTTAAAAGGGTCAAAAAGCTTGTGAAAGGCATCTGAACGCAAAGAAAACTGATGTCAATAAAGATTTTACAGGGTTGAAAATGGAATGAAACTTAGTGGAACGACGTGGGGGATTTTAAATCAGTCACGTTGGTCCTAAAAGACAGCTGCCTGTCAG
>NW_024651581.1:0-266 GCF_008729295.1 Plectropomus leopardus
CATGCAGAGTCTGGGCTGATGCCGGGCCAGGTCATTTTCGATAACGGCCCAGTGACGGCAGTGTCAACAGCTGGAATCGGGTCCGTTTATTTGGCTCAAGTCTGGGGCGTCATTCATCCCGTATCTCAGCAGACGCCGCCCGGCGTTCTGAGTTCACGTGGATGCTGGGCCGGGTTGTTTTGGCTGGTGCCTTGTAGTTCAGAAAACTGAATGAAGAGTAGCAAAATATCTGGCGGTTCACCGATTAACCCTTTGAAAACTGGATC
>NW_024651582.1:0-274 GCF_008729295.1 Plectropomus leopardus
ATAATAATTCTGTTGTATTATTAATTGTAATTATAATGTTCTAATAATAATCTTGTTAATAATCAGCTTGTTCTTATGTTTTGCTTTTTTTTATTGTTGAATTAAATCTTAAAAGAAAATGTGTATTTTTTTTCTACAGCAAAGTAAGGCATTAGGCCAGTAAAAGGTACATACAAAATCAGGTCTAATCACAAAAACTGGCATTTAAGGGGTTAAAATTCAGAAACAGATAACAAATATTTGCTATTTATGGTGAGAACTGAAGTTAATAATA
>NW_024651583.1:0-524 GCF_008729295.1 Plectropomus leopardus
AAACATGCAGCCAAACATGGTTTACATGACACACAGAAAACTAAAATAATTAAAAATAAAATGCAACAAATTAAACATGCAGCCAAACATGGTTTACATGACACACAGAAAACTAAAATAATTAAAAATAAAATGCAACAAATTAAACATGCAGCCAAACATGGTTTACATGACACACAGAAAACTAAAATAATTAAAAATAAAATGCAACAAATTAAACATGCAGCCAAACATGGTTTACATGACACACAGAAAACTAAAATAATTAAAAATAAAATGCAACAAATTAAACGTGCAGCCAAACAAGCTTTACATGACACACAGAAATCTAAAATAATATTAAAAAAATCAAAAATAAAATACAATAAATTAAAAATAAAATGCAACAAATTAAATGTGCAGCCAAACAAGCTTTATATGACACACACAGAAAACTAAAATAATTTAAAATAAAATACAATAAATTAAACATGCAGCCCAACAAGCTTTATATGACACACAGAGAAAAATAAAATAATAAAAAA
>NW_024651584.1:0-225 GCF_008729295.1 Plectropomus leopardus
TTCATTTATCAGCAGAAATCAATGAGAGAAAAGGCAGCACATCATGTTTGAAATGTTGCTGAGTGAATGAACCTGTAAAACAGCAGCAGGCCAGCGTCCAGATGAGGATGGTGATGAGAGTCATGGTGGTTGTGCTTTCTGCTGTGTTGACTGACAGATCTGAGTCCTGCAGTGTTGTACTCACAGGACTATAAACCTTCTCAGCTCACTGGAGGATCAGCTGAT
>NW_024651585.1:0-495 GCF_008729295.1 Plectropomus leopardus
CACTGAACATCCCCCGGAGTTCAGTGAAATCAATTATCAAGAAATGGAAGGAATATGGCACTTGTGTAAATCTGCCTAGATCAGGCCGCCCTCGTAAACTGAGTGACCGTGCAAGTAGGAGACTAGTGAGAGAAGCCACCAAGACCCCTACAACTACTCTGAAGGAGTTACAAGCTTCAGCTGCTGAGATGGGAGAGACTGTGCATGTAGCAACTGCTGCCCGGGTTCTTCACCGGTCAAAGCTTTATGGGAGAGTGGCAATGAGAAAGCCACTGTTGAAGAAAAGTCATTTTTTGCCAAAAAGCACGTGGAAGACTCCATGGTCAAGTGGAAGAAGATTCTTTGGACTGATGAGACCAAAATTGAGCTTTTTGGCCATCAGACAAGACGTCATGTTTGGCAGAAACCAAACACTGCACATAACCAAAAACACACCATGTTTTTTTTTATGTTTCTCAGCAACTGGACCTGGAAGGCTTGTAAAGTTAGAAGGCA
>NW_024651586.1:0-426 GCF_008729295.1 Plectropomus leopardus
TTTGGTGACTTTTAATCTTTTCTTTCTTTTAAAATTTTGGGCGCTATTTTTTTTCTTGTAATTTTTTTTAAGCAAGTTTCAAAAGCTTTTTGTGATTTTTTCCCCTTCAATTTATTTTTAAATGTAGGCACTAAAAAACAACCTCTTGGCCCTTTTGTCTTTAAGAATTTTTTTTTTCTTGCTGTAAAAAATTACTTATTTTTTCTTTAAAACTGGTGGTTTCCTTTAAAACGTTTTGGTGATTTTTAGAGAAACCCCCAAAAGTTGCCATATTTATTCATTTATGTATTTCATACTGACTGAAATGGCATTCTCTATACATGTGAACTTCAAAGTCATCAAGGATCAATTATTGATTAAAATGTTATTGATCGGTGCTCACTGGTGGTTTTAAAATGTTCCTCACAGGCTGAACTTGAATACTTC
>NW_024651587.1:0-345 GCF_008729295.1 Plectropomus leopardus
TATTGTACTCCATTTTCATGCTATTTTTTTTCATTATGACTTTTTTGGATGACATGCTATAATATGACATTTTTATGCTATTTTGAACAATGTATTTTAGTATGACTTTTTTATGCTATTTTAATTTACATGCTCTAGTATAACTGTTTTAGACCATTCTGGACGACATGCTGTAGTATGACTTTTTATGGTAATTTGAACAATATACTTTAGTATGGCTTTTTAATTCTATTTTGAACAACGTGCTCTAGTATAACTTTTTTAGTTTTTAGACCATTCTGGACCACATGCTATAGTCTGACATTTTTATGCTATTTTAGTTGACATACCAAAGGATGACTTTTT
>NW_024651588.1:0-564 GCF_008729295.1 Plectropomus leopardus
AATTTCAAGGTATTTGTTATCCATGCATATACCTCCTTGCAGACCAAATTACCTAACCTTGATCACCTTAGTTACCTCAATGCTCTTCACTTATGAGTAACCAGAAGTATTTAATGTTCTTGTGCCCCTTTAACACTCTGTATTGTAATAGTTGTCACCTAGTTCTAGTTTAGTCTTAAATTTGTCACTCAAACTTTCATGAGCTGGCAAGACGTCTGTATTTCATCTCTACATAGAACTTTCTAAAATGAATCTTTCAGAATTCCGTTATTATGACGAGATAAATGACTTTCTAGTGTCATGTGGTTCTCGCATCTGTTTTCAGCTGTGTGGAAAGAAATAGACTTCCATATGTCCGACCATCAATCAGCTATTTTTAAAGCTCTGTCGGCCCCTCTCTCAGTTGTGAACGGATCGCTCTGGATCTCTCTCTTGCATCTTTAACTTCTTAGAGGCTTTGAAAAGCTTGTGCGAAAGCTTCAAAGTGACTTTTCTTTCTCTGATTTTATAGCATAAAATGCTCACTTTTCTAGGGTTGTGCTTTACATATCACACCCTGTTTCT
>NW_024651589.1:0-370 GCF_008729295.1 Plectropomus leopardus
TGATAAAGTACATTAAACAGATACACCTCGTCACATTCATTACAGACATTATTGGCACAACCAGTAGCAACAGTTACCGTTTGGATGTTGCTAATTTGTTTCATAGCAAAAGTTTTTGCAAACAAACATTTACACATGTCAAAAGATAAATGGGTATAAAGCATTCAGATTGTTTGGTATCTCATGTCTGATAAGATCATGGACATCCTGTGGAAAAAAAAAAAACCAACAGTGTTGTAGACACTTTGGTGAAAAAAATCCGGGTTTTGCCCCCATAAAAGCCTTTTGGGGGCAACAAAGGGGGTTTTCTGTAAAAAAACCGACCCCCCCCCCTCTCTGGGTCTTTTTGCAATCCACACAACACTCAGTC
>NW_024651590.1:0-1983 GCF_008729295.1 Plectropomus leopardus
TTTTTATGAGTACTTGTTTTATCAACAGTTTTTTTTCTTCTGTGCTTAAAATTGCACACAATTTGCAAACAATTTGACTCCATGTTTGTTTTTATGTTAAGTCACATTTCTATATTGTGCATCCATATATAATTTCTATACAATCCCAAGTTTCTGGAGCAACCACTCTGAAATTCTTTAGTATAGATGGCAAGTCCTGCATTTTGTATGAATTGTCTGGCATGTGCAGTCTTACAATTAAAATATAAAAAAATAGTTACATATGCCGGTATGTCTATGGTCTTAAACATTTTCAAAATCAGTTAAGATATGAAAATTCTCTGGTGTGCACCAGGAATCATGGGTAGCCCCAATTCCAAAAAGTTGGGATGCTGTGTAAAACACACACAAAAAGAGAATGCAGTGATATGCAAGTATTTTTAAACTATATTCAATTGAATACAGTACAGGAGGACAGTACAGTGCAGTACAGGATATTATTTTCTAACAGATAAAGTTGGTGTTTTTTTGTAAAATGTACACTTATTTTGAATTTGATGCTTGTAAACACATTCCACCAAAAAGTTGGGGGTGCAACAAAAACCTGCAAAAGTCATGTAATGCTCAGACAAACAAACAAACACCTGTTTGTTACATTCCACAGGTAAATAGGTTAATTATTAACAGGTGATTGTATCATTATTAGTATGAAGGGAGCATCCTTGACAGGCATAGTCATTCAGTGATACCCAATAGCCAACTCCAGACACACAATGAGTGTTGAATGTGGGAGAAAATAAACAAAAGAGATGAATGGCTTTTGAAAAGTCATATTTATTTTGCAAGTGCGGTAGATAGTGAATCAAAAATATTAAAGAAGTTAAAGAAAAATGACAACACATGATTCTGGACTTTTGCAGCCAAGTTTGCTGTTTTGCTGCTTTTCTCAGAGGGACAGTGGCACAAGATCAGCAACTGAATCCATGAGGGACTGAGGAGCGCCTGTAAGGTCACCTGATTTCACCATTTAATTTTATGATGAAAGACAAAACTTTAAACAAGTTAAATTTTCCAAATACTCTATATAGTTATTCGTTGACTAGGCAGAAAGTCTTAAGACTCCCTTCAACATTTTGTTGTATTTTATGGGGCTGTAAACTTCTGGGGCTTTCAACCTCTTTGTGTTTCTGTCATCTTTTCTGCTACTCTTAAGCTGTTTAAAAGTCTTCTCCCCAATCCTAACCGTATTTCACCTTAGAAGCTCCAAGGGCAAAGATGCTTTATAAATAATTTTCATCTTTTCCAGGATCTAGGCCTAACTTTAAAGGGAAACCATCATCATTCTAAGAATTTCCTAAATATTTCATCACCAGGAGCAACTCTTTGTACTGGGAAGCTTTGTGAATATGGCCTTTGGTCGATTGATTGATTGGTTGGTCGATATTCTCTCATCCAGCCAAATTCTCATTGGCCGGACAATCACTGGTGTTACTTAAATAAGGCCATGTGTCCACAAAGCGTTTCTTTTCCCAACTGAAAACACCAGTTGTTGTTGTATAATGCTTATATTTGTCCTCTTTGATGGTTTGTCTTTGTTGTATTTGTCCCACTCTCTGTGATTTGATGGGTTTATTTTACTAAGTATTCAAAAAAACTCATCAGCTCAAGGCTAAATTACAAAGTCTCTGAGAAGAATAGGATCTCCCTGGAGATCTTGTTGAAATGACATGATGGCTGAAATTAGCTTTTGGGCTAAAAATGAACTTAACTTTCATAGTGTCCAGATTGTCAGTTTTTTCTCATTTGTCCTTTGCAACATTTATGGGTGGAACAGACTTGTGAATGCAGTTCAGGTGGGAAAGCGGTACAGTGCTCCGGTTTTTGTTTTTTTTGTTTTTTTCTTTCTCAGATTTATTACATTTGAAATCACATTTATTTTTAACTTGAGGCATTTCATGTTCCCAATCTGACTTTACTAACCCTAGAGCCCTGTGACAGGAAAAA
>NW_024651591.1:0-341 GCF_008729295.1 Plectropomus leopardus
GTGGACGGTGGACTGTGGACAGTGGACGGTGGACTGTGGACAGTGGATGGTGGACAGTGGACAGTGGATGGTGGATGGTGGATGGTGGACAGTGGACGGTGGACTGTGGACAGTGGACGGTGGACTGTGGACAGTGGACGGTGGACTGTGGACAGTGGATGGTGGACAGTGGACAGTGGATGGTGGATGGTGGATGGTGGACAGTGGACGGTGGACTGTGGACAGTGGACGGTGGACTGTGGACAGTGGACGGTGGACTGTGGACAGTGGATGGTGGACAGTGGACAGTGGATGGTGGATGGTGGATGGTGGACAGTGGACGGTGGACTGTGGACAGTGGA
>NW_024651592.1:0-256 GCF_008729295.1 Plectropomus leopardus
TCACGTTCACAAACACGCAGCACTGCAGAGACGCAGAGGACACGCAGAGGACACGCAGGGGACACGCAGGGGACACGCAGGGGACACGCAGTGATGACACGCAGAGGGCACACAGAGGACACGCAGAGAACACGCAGAGGACACGCAGAGGACATACAGTGAGGACACACAGTGAGGACACGCAGAAGACATGCAGAGGACACACAGTGAGGACACACAGTGAGGACACACAGTGAGGACACACAGTGAGGACACA
>NW_024651593.1:0-495 GCF_008729295.1 Plectropomus leopardus
TCACGTTCACAAACACGCAGCACTGCAGAGACGCAGAGGACACGCAGGGGACACGCAGGGGACACGCAGGGGACACACAGTTATGACACGCAGAGGGCACACAGTGAGGACACGCAGAGGACATGCAGAGGACACACAGTGAGGACACACAGAGGACACACAGTGAGGACACATAGAGGATACACAGTGAGGACACACAGTGAGGACACATAGAGGATACACAGTGAGGACACACAGTGAGGACACAGAAAACGCAGAGGAAATGCAGTGGGGACACACAGTGGTGACATGCAGAGGACACACAGTGAGGACACACAGTGAGGACACAGTTGGGACACACAGAGGACACAGTGAGGACGAACACACGGCTCAGTGATGATGGACAGACCATGAAACTACAGACAGATTTACTGATCCAAAACTGGAAATATCGTAGCCTTTAAAACAAAATCGCAGATTTATTTAAAAATAAAAATTAATACAATAGAGTAAAAA
>NW_024651594.1:0-248 GCF_008729295.1 Plectropomus leopardus
AGAAGTGGGTCAAAAATATTAACAGAAAGGACTAAATTAAACAGGAAATGGTATGATTTTTTCCAAATGTAACAGGTTAGTAATGGTTAAATTCAACTCTTTATTAGCTGTCTGTATTAGCTTACGTTAGCTAGTACAATACATTACAGCGCCTCATCACTTCCATGATGGTGAGTGTACATTTAAATAACCTAGAAATCACTGTTTACTAACCGGGCTTTCAGCAGAAGCCCACCCGGCGATCGCAG
>NW_024651595.1:0-244 GCF_008729295.1 Plectropomus leopardus
AGAAGTGGGTCAAAAATATTAACAGAAAGGACTAAATTAAACAGGAAGTGGTATGATTTTTTCCAAACAGGTTAGTAATGGTTAAATTCAACTCTTTATTAGCTGCCTGTATTAGCTTACGTTAGCTAGTACAATACATTTACAGCGCCTCATCACTTCCATGAAGGTGATTGTACATTTAAATAACCTAGAAATCGCTGTTTACTAACCGGGCTTTCAGCAGAAGCCCACCCGGCGATCGCAG
>NW_024651596.1:0-346 GCF_008729295.1 Plectropomus leopardus
TGGTTTGACCAGAATCGGCTTATTTTCATCTTTTCAGTTCACGTTGTCACGCTCTTGCGGCATCTTTTCAGAGCCTCAAAGGGCCGTTTACACAGCAACAGTTCTTGCATGACACATTAAACTTTTGTTGTGGTTATGAAGATTTGTTTTAATAACTTGGATCAGTGGGATTAATTCAGGTTTTATTGTCTTTTACAGGTTTTCAAGATCTCCACCAGATGGAAGCAAGATCCTCTGTTTTTTGTGTACAAAAACAATAAAATCTGGAAAATACACTTTTAAAGTTTTTGTGGTCACTTTTTTTTTTGTTTACATAGTTCATACATGAGTTAGTTTGCTTGTCACT
>NW_024651597.1:0-206 GCF_008729295.1 Plectropomus leopardus
AGACTCCACCACCGTCATCACAAAACACCACCGTCATCACCAAAACATCACCGTCATCACCAAAACACCACCGTCATCACAAAACATCATCGTCATCACCAAGACTCCACCATCGTCATCACAAAACACCGTCATCACCAAAACACCACCGTCATCACCAAAACACCGTCATCACAAAACATCACCGTCATCACCAAAACACCACC
>NW_024651598.1:0-446 GCF_008729295.1 Plectropomus leopardus
TAAACAGGTGAGTCCAACAGCTTTGCCAGGTGAGCAGGTGTTTCTAGATGGGCCTGAGATTGCACAGTCCACGAGACTAGACTCATGGCCTCCACACTGGAGCTCTTCAGACCACATTGGAGTCTCCACTTCCCCATAGAGTGCCCCCTGGTAGAGTAAAGGAGACCCACAGCTGAGCTCCCGACAGACCACCTCTGCATCCTGCTGGTCAAAGTCAGCTTCACACACTGAGGACCAGTGGTTGGACTGGTTAGACTTCACCTCCAGTCTGCCTGAGCACCGTCTAGACCCATTAACCAATCTGACAGATTCTGGCGAGATAACATGAGGTAAAACTGAAACAGAAAATATGCCAGACCCAAAATAAAAGGTGTCATGAAACAAAAATTCAGTGATTCACACAATTTAAAAAAAAATTAACAGAGCATTAATAACATCGCAACTCA
>NW_024651599.1:0-500 GCF_008729295.1 Plectropomus leopardus
AACTGGGCGGATCGGAGGGGGGGGTCAGCATGAGTGTAGGGTGCTTTATTGCATTGTGTCTAAAAAGAAACCTGTCTGTCTTGCTCACTTTTCCTTAACTACCTCACGCGCTTTTTATTTTTCCTCTCCAAAAGCAAAGAAAGCCTCCTGGCAAAGTGGGAGAGAGGGGAGCCTGTGAGCTATTTCTGTTTGGTTTTATGTTTATGATAAATTAGTGGGCTTGTGTTGCGAGCTTGGTCTTATGAGAACGTTGATATGTGTCTCTCATCAGAGAGAAACAGTAGGGTCACTGCAGCACTCTGGCCAGATGTATACTGGGGAGGAAGAAGGGGAAGGAGAGGTAAAAGCAGTGATTGATTATCTATTGATGGACTATTTGTTCCATCTGAAACCATTCTTCCATGCTTGCCAACATTTCCTCTGTTCTCTCTTTCTCAATCTCGCTCTCTCTGATCTTTCTATCTCTAATGTTATTAAATGTTTTACCATCTGTTGCCTTG
>NW_024651600.1:0-297 GCF_008729295.1 Plectropomus leopardus
CACACTTAAATGACATACTATACTACACATAATCATGATTTTTTTTTATTGCATACTATTTTATGACAATTTAATGATACATTAAACATCATACTTTACAATAATGTTTTTATGATTTTTTTTACTGACATACCATATTATGACAAATTTATGATCCTTTGAATTTCATACTGTACAATTGTGTTTGTGAGATTTTTTTAAGGACATCATACTATACTATGAGCTTTTTATGATTTTTTTTTTTTTTTAATCTTAATTGAAATTTTTAGGGTCTTGGTTTTAATTTTTTTTTGGACG
>NW_024651601.1:0-1298 GCF_008729295.1 Plectropomus leopardus
GAGATAAGGTGCAGATTTGTTTCCCCCATCGACCAACAGATTGGTTGAAGAGAGGGTTGAAATTCAGTTGACCAAGATTTTCTTTGGTTGATTACAGCCCTAGTTTTCTGATTTGTAGAGAAAGGGGAACTATCTAAACTTATTGAAACACACTTCATAAAATTCATGATTATTAATGCCTTCTGTACATTTTGAGAGTGAAAATTATTTATTTGTTTTTTTCTATATTGTTTCAGTTTCTCTCCAATGTGTTGCTATATGGATGTGTAGGTTACTCTGTATATTGATGGTTGCCTACTGTGGCCAAAAGCAATTAAATAAAATCAGGAAGGATAAATAAATTATATGGTTGTGTTACATTTTGACTGTGCCAAGTTCACTCTTTCCCTTGGTAAGAATCAAACAATTCTGCAGTGTTAAGATTGGGCGCTTTGGGTGCAGTGTGGTGATCTTTTGTTTTTGATTCTTACCTTTATTTGATTTTTGATCCTGCACCGGTAGAAGTCCTTTGGATGTGTGTGTCCTCCTACCATGTTTACTCTTTCCCTTAGCCTACAGTCTTAGTGCTAACTTAATGTGCACTAATGTTCATTCACTTAAGTAGACAAAGAGTAAAAGGGGGAAAGTGAGAACCTCAAACAACTGTGCAACATCACTGTTATTGATCCAGGTGCAGTATTGATACTGTAAAGCAACAAAGCCTATTGTGGCTTAAAAATGTGTTAAATTGACATCACTTTAACTTTGCTATAATGTTCAATTGACCGTTAATGTTAATATTGAAGAAAAAGAAGCAGAAACATGCAGAGATTAGCTATAAAATATGTGAACATTAATATGAGGAATTGTTTCATCCTCAGTAGCACACATATTCAATGAACTCATCTAGTTCTACCCCAGTGACTTCCACCTCACACAGTGTAAGGTATTCTTCTCTTCCAGGAATTACAATGTTGATATACTGGCCTTCCATTCCATTGCAGTGAAAGGTTTCAGAGCCCCCCGGTGGGATAGACAAGATAACAGCACACCTAAAGATAGAGAAGAAAAAGCAGAGTTATGGGTAAAAATGTGTCACGAGGCAAAAATGACGCATAGAACTGACCAGTAGTTGTAATTACAGAGTGACACTGTAGACTGGATTTAAGCATCTGATTATGGCGCCTCATTGTGTGACATTGGTTACTCTCTGTCCACAATGAATCTATCAAATGTGGCACTCCGTCACATCATGTAAACAAAGCACTAACTTATCAGCTGTACACTCAGAGAGATAACTACTGAAAAGTTGGAAGAGT
>NW_024651602.1:0-207 GCF_008729295.1 Plectropomus leopardus
AGTGTGTTACAAAAAATAAAAAGAGAACAATTAAAACTGTGCAATAAAACCAATTATTAAATAAATAACAAGACGAAGCAACAACTAGCATAACAGGTATATCAAGAACAATGGGTTAGCTGTTGTTAATTTAGTGCCACAAATGTTAACAAAATCCATGAGTATTAGTGTGATTATTAATAAATTTGTGATGAGTTTAGGATATAG
>NW_024651603.1:0-670 GCF_008729295.1 Plectropomus leopardus
CGGCTCTTCGTCCCACAAGACCTGAGATCCGAGGTTCTGCAGTGGGCACACAGTTCCCGGCTCACCTGTCACCCAGGCATTGCCCGCACCAAGGAGGTGGTGCAACGCCGGTTCTGGTGGGCTACCATGGACGAAGACATCTCTGGTTTTGTCAACGCCTGTCCAGTCTGCAGCCAGAATAAGGCTCCCCGGAGGGCTCCTGCTGGCCACCTTCAGCCCCTACCTGTGCCTCATCGTCCCTGGTCCCACATCTCCGTGGACTTTGTAACCGGTCTGCCACTGTCGGGAGGCAACACCACTATCCTGACAGTGGTAGACCGGTTCAGTAAAATGGCTCACTTCGTACCCCTGCCAAAACTTCCATCTGCTAAAGAGACTGCTGAGCTGTTCCTGGAACACGTGTTTCGTCTCCATGGCCTTCCTACTGATGTGGTTTCGGACCGGGGTCCCCAGTTCATCTGTCAGCCTGTCCTCCGGTTACCACCCACAATCAAACGGCCAGACTGAACGAAAGAATCAGCAGATGGAGACAGCACTCCGCTGTATGGCATCCAGGCATCCTGCTTCCTGGTCCTCGCATCTGATGTGGGTAGAGTACGCTCACAACACCCTCACCAGCTCTGCCACCGGCATGTCTCCATTCCAATGTGCGTATGGGTTTCAACCTCCC
>NW_024651604.1:0-279 GCF_008729295.1 Plectropomus leopardus
GTCCACTAAAAGGGACATGTTATAATAACATTTTTGAGAAAAAAAAAAACGAAAAAACAAACAAAAAAAAAACGTTGTCAATTTTTTTCTTACACCAAAATTGCTTAAAAAAAAATAAAAAATATGTTAAAAAATAATATGTTAAAAAAAAAAAAAATTAAAAAAAACTTTTTTCTACCAGGTCTCAGGAGGATTCTGCAATAACAAAACAAAATGCTCAGACAAATGAAATTACATATATGCATCTAACGTGCTAAGCTACAGCGCTTTGCTTTGAAA
>NW_024651605.1:0-324 GCF_008729295.1 Plectropomus leopardus
TACATGGGATGAGCATAAAGTGGGAATGTCTGTAAAGGGGAGACTCACCCCCCCCCCCCCCCCCAAAAAAAAAAAAAAAAAATTTGTATACAGATAACCTGAGTTCAGAGGTCAGGGGGACCCTGTGAAATTGGCATGCTGTTTTCTCATTGCCAAAATTTACCATTACTGAGATGTAAGTATGATATGTCTGTCTTCTAATTTCATACGATACCAGTATCATCAATTTAGCTTTAAAACACAGCTTACTGCCTCTGAAAGACACGAATCTGTGATTAACAGGATTAAAAATAAACAAAAACAAACATTATGCACAGACCTTAA
>NW_024651606.1:0-219 GCF_008729295.1 Plectropomus leopardus
CTTAACGCTGTATCCATAAATCCATAAACCCACTTGCTCAATTTGTAACACTTTAATCAAAAAGTCCATACATATCCTTGCAGCAGCCATACATATCCTTCATTTTCTACTCTTAACCCTTTATCATTTGTCATGATCAAAGCAGTATGCAGCAGCATGAGCTACAGCTACACACTGCTGCCCCCTGCTTTCCACTATTGCACAGACCTCCATTCCCAT
>NW_024651607.1:0-215 GCF_008729295.1 Plectropomus leopardus
ACGCTGTATCCATAAATCCATAAACCCACTTGCTCAATTTGTACCACTTTAATCAAAAAGTTCATACATATCCTTGCAGCAGCCATACATATCCTTCATTTGCTACTCTTAACCCTTTACCATTTGTCATGATCAAAGCAGTATGCAGCAGCATGAGCTACAGCTACCCACTGCTGCCCCCTGCTTTCCACTATTGCACAGACCTCCATTCCCAT
>NW_024651608.1:0-231 GCF_008729295.1 Plectropomus leopardus
ACAGAGCATTGTCCAATGATTACCTCAGTGCAAGAAGGAGCAAGCTGAATTTCAATGAGCTCTCCACTTTGGCTGGAGATTACACACGCACTCACACACACACACACACACACCGCAGAATCATTTCCCACATGCTAAAGGAGCACCGACTTCAAATCACTCAGTGAAAGCTCCTCCAGGGTTCTTGCAGATAAGCACTGACTGCTGAGCTGGCCCTTTCCGCTTTGTAGC
>NW_024651609.1:0-219 GCF_008729295.1 Plectropomus leopardus
GTTGAATGGTGGGTCCCATTGCCCCATCACGTCGTAGTAACCCTGGCCAACCAAACGGCTTCCAGCGCCGTGGAGCCCACTCAGAACTCTCCTATAGAGACAGGGCTGTCCACCCCCACCAGTGGCGGAGACGGCGACGATGAGGACGTCCCTCCCGCCGGCGGAACACGCTGCCAGGGTTACTACGACGTGATGGGGCAATGGGACCCACCATTCAAC
>NW_024651610.1:0-259 GCF_008729295.1 Plectropomus leopardus
TTAAGTTAATTTTGGTGAAGTTGTAGGCTGGAGATATAACATTAATTACGAATCATAAAGAATGCTTCCTCCCTCATAGCCACCACATCAGCGGTACAAAGGGTTTTTCTTGGAAATAATATCACCCACCTTTAATTTAGTTTAGATAGTCTGTGCAAGCAAGAGTAGTCATAACGTTCCTAATATATCACCATTTTGATAACATACCACAATGTCAATAGTGATATTGTAGTGTGTTATCAAAAATATCATAACATTT
>NW_024651611.1:0-329 GCF_008729295.1 Plectropomus leopardus
GAATGTACTGCAGTATTTGTGTGTACTCTTACGTTGGGGGTGAGTGTTCTGCAGTATTTGTGTGTACTCTTACTTTTGGGCTGAGTGTTCTGCAGTATTTGTGTGTATTTTTACATTTGGGCTGAATGTACTGCAGTATTCGTGTGTACTCTTACGTTGCGGGTGAGTGTTCTGCAGTATTTATGTGTACTCTTACATTTGGGCTGAGTGTTCTGCAGTATTTGTGTGTACTCTTATGTTGGGGCTGAGTGTTCTGCAGTATTTGTGTGTATTCTTACGTTCGGGCTGAATGTACTGCAGTATTTGTGTGTACTCTTACGTTGGGGGTG
>NW_024651612.1:0-2790 GCF_008729295.1 Plectropomus leopardus
GCATTTTGTCCTGCCCTTATATGTATAGAGAGATCTGAACTCACCCTCGGGGTGATAATCAGGATGAAGATCACGGTTATCAGTATAGTGATGGTGCAGGCAGCAATGACGATTAACAGGAAAGGTGGCTTTTTTTCACTGGAAGGGGCACAAGGCGCTTCTACTGATGTGGGACATGGCGCCGCTCCTGTGTGAAATAAAGGCGACAACGGGTTACACCAAAATACAATGTCTTCATGCTAAGGTTCCTGCAGCATTTCATCCAGTGATAACATTTGTAGCACAGGTTTAACTTTATTTTACAACTTCAAAATTTTGAAAGAAAAGAAAAAAATGCACCTCTTATAAAAAGTATGTACTTGCTGCATCGCACTTCATGTGGGAGTCTCGTGTAGACACATTGGTAGACACCAGAGTCATCCACAGTCAGTCTGCTGATGGTGATAGTGTGGTTCTGCAGGGATCCTTTGATTTGAATCCGGTCTGTGTATCTAACTCGCGGGCTGATTTTGTCAGCTGATTCTGGATCAGAGTAATAGTAAAGCACCTCTTCTCCCTCCTTGTCATCTTGATACAGATACAGAAACATCCCATCATACCCTTCGATGCTGCGAGGACATCCCGAAGAGGAACACTTGAAGGTGACCTTCTTGCCAGACTCTTGCCACACCACGCTTTCTGTCAGAAAAGAGACAAACTGTCAGATAAGAGGATTTAAATACACCACTAACCATCTACACTGTATGTCAGGAAGCAGCAACTGAAACTAATTTGCACAGTTTAAAAATATTCCTCTTGAACATTGCTGCAGGCAGATCCGAACATAGCAAACTCTTCTTAAAGTCTTTTAAGAAAAGCAAGTAGTCATACCAGCATTGGCAGAAAGACAGAGCAACAGTGTGGACCACCAGAGCTGCATCATCTTACAACACTGACTGCATACTGTCTTTGTCTCTCACATACATACAAACACACACACACATAACAAGTAGGGCAAACGGTGCTTCCTTTACCGTTTGATGTGGGTGATGATGTGCAACATGGGAGACAAAATCTTTTGATTTTAGTCATATCCTTACAATGAAAATGTGAAAATGGAAGAAATGGTAAAATACTCCTTCACCCACACAACAACCATTTGTAAATCAGTCATGTGTTCCCCAGAATATGAGAGGGAAGTTTTCTTGTATGCCTCCTTGAAAAAGGGAGAACATATTGATTGATTGATCAATTTATCATTTTGATTTACAAAATTGACAAAATACACACACACACACACACACACACACACACATGCATATATATATATATATACTTATACTGTATTCCAGGTCTAGCCTTGCCTTTATAAATTATTGTGGAAGACAACATGCAGAAGATATTCCAAAAATGGCATACACTCAAACTGTTATTGATTTTTTACAGTGTTTTTGTTTATTTTAAGCGGCTGAATTTTTATTTTTGCAGCCCATGTTGCCTGCATATATAAAATGTATTATGCAGAATCTTCTGTACGCTGCCATGGTAACATGTTTTTGTTCATGCCAATAAAGTTTTTATTATTTTTTTTTTAAATAAAAAAGAGTGAAGAGGAATGGAATGTCATGATGCAACAAAGCATAGAATCATCCATGATGGAATCTAGTGACGTCACACGTCTCACTTTATGATGTCATCTTTTAGAATTCTGGGAGCTTATATCTTCAGGCGAGTTATTTGATCGTATCAGTTCGATTTCTAAAGACATCGCAAGTGAGGAAGACACCAGAGGCTCTGAAGATGATCAACATATCACTGAAATTATCCCTCCCTGCCAAATGCCTTGCAGCATTGGACTCCAGTGCAGGGGCTCAACCAGGACCAACGGTTTCGTGGACTGTACCAGTGACAACGGCACCAGAGGCTCCTGAGATGATGGACACCTCCCCAAGCATTCCAGTACCAGCAAAATGCTATTCGCCATGGTACACCAGTTCGTGTGCGTGGACCGCGCCAGTGACAGAGCCTCCTGAGATGATGGACACCTCCCCAAGCATTCCGGTCCCCGCAAAATGCTATTCGCCATGGTACTCCAGTCCATGTGCGTGGACTGCGCCAGTGACAGCGGCACCGCAGGCTCCGGATGTGAGAAAACTGCCAAAATGCTACTCAGGAGGGATAACCAAAATAAGGGGGGTTGTGCAAAGGAGAAAGAACAGGAGACTCTAAGGGATGATTGAGATCTCCCCAAGCATTTCCATTCCATCGAAATGCTCTACGGCCCTGTCCACCAAAGAAAAGTTGGACTGTGCCAAAAAAAAAACACACAGACATGCATTAGTTTTTGTATAGTTGTGAGGATTTACAATTTAATTTCCACCAGATCGGCGCAGATCCTTCGAAGGCAGAAGGTTAACTTGCCTGCGGAGTGGCGGACTGGGGTGGTGGTTCCCATTTTCAAAAAGGGGAACTGGAGGGTGTGCTCCAATTAACGGGGTATCACACTACTCAGCCGCCGAAGGAAAGTCTACTCCAGGGTGCTGGAAAGGAGGCTCCATCCAATTGTCAAACCTTGGATTGAGGAGGAACAATGCGGGTTCTGTCCGGGCTGTGGAACAGTGGATTAGCTCTTCACCCTTGCAAGGCTGCTGGAGGGGTCGCGGGAGTTTGCTTATCCGGTCTACATGTGATTTGTGGACTTGGAGAAGGCCTACAACCGTGTCCCTCTGGGAGTCTGGGAGTACAGGGTACCGGGGTCGCTTCCGCGAGCCATTCGGTCCTTGTATAATCAAAGTGGGAGCTGTGTCCACA
>NW_024651613.1:0-518 GCF_008729295.1 Plectropomus leopardus
GTGGGGGGGGCGGGGTGATTACTATGAAGCGGTGTGACCATAAGAGGAATGCGGAGAGGTGGGGGCATGTCTGGCTGGTGTCTGAGCGATGTCTCTAAGGATCTGTTGAGCTTCCCGACTGTCTCCGCCGCGCCCGCTCTGCTATCCTGAGACAGGAAAGAGGGACGAGCCGGAGCACCTCAGCGCCGCGCCTCTCTTCCCTTTGACACCTTTGACCAAGCGTCCTAAGAATGATTTGGATACAGCTGGTGCCATTTCCTGCATCAGCCTCTCTGTACCATGTCTGCCAAACATTTTTTTAGTTATTAACCCTCTGAAACCTGAGCAAAATGAGTTGATTTTTCTTCAAAAACACAAGAGGAAATTACAAGTTCTAAGTTGCAAGATTTACTGAAATTTACCAAAAGAGAATAAATTTAAAAAAAAAAGGTTAAAAAAAAACCCTTTAAAAAATCACAATGTAAAAATACTAATTTATTTTGAAAAAATCAAAAATACTTACAATGATAATAATGATA
>NW_024651614.1:0-238 GCF_008729295.1 Plectropomus leopardus
TGAAAGGCTTTGGGAGGGTCCCCAGGAAATGTTTCATTCATTTTTTTAATTTTAAAGCTATGTCTTGGCTATTTTAATTAAGAAAGAAATACTCTTTTACAATCTTTGTTTGTAGTCTTTTTAAAATTTAAATTTCGATTTGAATTAAAAATAGGTTGAACGCAATTTTAAGAGTTTGCAGAGCAGTTTCATATTGTTGTTGGTTTGTTAAATTTAAATGGAGCATTTCCAGAGGGTC
>NW_024651615.1:0-245 GCF_008729295.1 Plectropomus leopardus
GTCCCCAGGAAATGTTTCATTCATTTTTTAATTTTAAAGCTATGTCTCGGCTATTTTAATTAAGAAAGAAATACTCTTTTACAATCTTTGTTTGTAGTCTTTTTTAAATTTAAATCTCAGGTTTTGAATTAAAAATAGGTTGAACGCAATTTTAAGAGTTTGCAGAGCAGTTTCATATTGTTGTTGGTTTGTTAAATTTAAATGGAGCATTTCCAGAGGGTCAGGGTTAGGGTGGGGGGACCCTC
>NW_024651616.1:0-211 GCF_008729295.1 Plectropomus leopardus
CATATGAGACGAGGGATCTGGGATAGCTCCACCAGAAAATTTTAAACATCCAACACCTAATTTCTTGTATTTTGGTGAATTTTTATGCCCCAATCTGTGCCTTTTCACCATGAATTAATGTAATTAATTTTCTCAAAATCAAAAATTATCTGACAATGAAGAGTGGCATAACCCAGTCACTTTGAAGACTCTTTGGCCTGTTCTGCATATA
>NW_024651617.1:0-309 GCF_008729295.1 Plectropomus leopardus
AAAAGTTTTTAAAAATTAAAAATTCAAAAATGTAAAAGACTGAAAGGCTTTGGGAGGGTCCCCAGGAAATGTTTCATTCATTTTTTAATTTTAAAGCTATGTCTTGGCTATTTTAATTAAGAAAGAAATACTCTTTTACAATCTTTGTTTGTAGTCTTTTTTAAATTTAAATCTCAGGTTTTGAATTAAAAATAGGTTGAACGCAATTTTAAGAGTTTGCAGAGCAGTTTCATATTGTTGTTGGTTTGTTAAATTTAAATGAAGCATTTCCAGAGGGTCAGGGTTAGGGTGGGGGGACCCTCCTAAAAC
>NW_024651618.1:0-221 GCF_008729295.1 Plectropomus leopardus
TAGTGGGAGGTTCATCCATCGTTGGAGATCATCTTGAATTGTTTTTTGTAGCGGAGTGAAATTCAAGTCGGTCAACTCTGACAGCCTGGGGGAAATGTGGATGCCTAAATAAGTGATGTGACTTGTGCAGAAGGGGATGGGTGTTGTAAGGGCTGCCACATCTGGACTGTTGGTGCTTAATGGCAGTATGGAGGATTTGTTCCAGTTTATTGAGTAGTCAG
>NW_024651619.1:0-248 GCF_008729295.1 Plectropomus leopardus
TAATTGATTTTGGGGAGGATTGTCATTTTGACTGTTGCTATTCTGCCAAGAATGGATAGTGGGAGGTTCATCCATCGTTGGAGATCATCTTGAATTGTTTTTTGTAGCGGAGTGAAATTCAAGTCGGTCAACTCTGACAGCCTGGGGGAAATGTGGATGCCTAAATAAGTGATGTGACTTGTGCAGAAGGGGATGGGTGTTGTAAGGGCTGCCACATCTGGACTGTTGGTGGTTAGTGGCAGTATGGA
>NW_024651620.1:0-343 GCF_008729295.1 Plectropomus leopardus
ATTATATAGAGCAGGGGTATTAAACTAACATTCAAAGGGGTCCATTTGCTAAAATTTCCTCCCAGCAAAGTTCCAAACCTCATATCTAAAATCAGAATTATGATTAATTGAACATTTTTTCTCAATTATGATTAATGTATGATTATTTTGCATTTGCGGTTTGTTTATTGTAATAAACATGTAATTTATTTTTATTCATTAAATATCCAGATTTATATTTAAAAAAAGCTAAATTTTAAACAAACTTCAGGTAGATTTAAGCATGTTGGACATGTCCGTGCTGGAGCAGGCTGTCGCACATGTCCAGCTAGCATGGTGGACTGTCATCATATTTTAGCCTGAT
>NW_024651621.1:0-248 GCF_008729295.1 Plectropomus leopardus
ATCAGGCTAAAATATGATGACAGTCCACCATGCTAGCTGGACATGTGTGACAGCCTGCTCCAGCACGGACATATCCGACATCCCGCTCCAGCGCGCGGACATGTCCAAAAACCCGCTCCAGCATGGACATGTCCAACATGCTTAAATCTACCTGAAGTTTGTTTAAAATTGAGCTTTTTTTTATATAAATCTGGATATTTAATGAATAATAATAAATTACATGTTTATTACAATAAACAAACCACAAA
>NW_024651622.1:0-222 GCF_008729295.1 Plectropomus leopardus
AATATGAAAATTATCAAATTTAAAATATATACCAATGGATTATATACTTAATAATCCATTATCTCAAATTTGTCTCTGGATTTTAATTTTAAATGTGCCATATTGTTTTCTGCAATTATGTTTTGGTTTGTTAAATTTAATTTTCACATTCTCTGTTTAGTTTCTACCCCAAACATACTTTTATACTCTGCCCACCAGGTGTCAGTGTTTTTCCTTTTGAAT
>NW_024651623.1:0-2009 GCF_008729295.1 Plectropomus leopardus
CCTCACTGTCACTTACGTGATATATTTATTGTAAAGGACGAAGGCGTGCTCGATGTTGCCCTCCTCTGCGTAGATGTTGGCCATGCGGATCATCTCCATGCCGGAGCGGAAGTATCGACGCGGCGGCACATCGTCGTTCACTTCCACTGAGCTTCCCTTCTTGGTCAGAGCGCGGACTCGCTCCTCAGGCTGCAGGCTGACGTCAGCGTGGTCCGCCATCACGACGGCTCAACCTGAACACTGAGAAGACAAACTGTGATTCAGTGGAATCTGCAGACTGACGATAAACCTGCAGGAAAGCATGTGCACTGCCAGCTGGAAAAGTTTAACGTGTTAGGACATATGAGTGAGCAAGCACTCCAGTCCCGAGGGGACTTTCACCAACGCTTTATTAGTGGGTAATCATTAGAGCCAGAGCGATATATCGGTCAACCGATATATCGGTCGACATGAGCCTTTCACAGATATATCGGAGCATATCGGCATCAGCATATATCACCATATTTTTCCTGATATGCGCCGATAGGAAATTTTTTTTTTACAGACCGTGTAATGCAGCAAACGATGCTTGGGTGGTTTAAAAATCGCCAGTAATCGACTGATATTGAACAGTACTGATGTTTATTTAGCTATTTATTTTATCATATTCATTTTTTATTTATATGGTCAGTAAAGAGCGTACAGTACTGATGTGTGTTTTATTTTTTGTAATGTTCAAGTAAATTGTTAAATAAAAGTTGTGTGTTTAAGAAAGCAGCCTTCTGAGGACTTTTGCATAGTCATATCAGTGCAAAATTAGTGCACAGTCCTATTTTTCATTCCAAAAATCTGTCGCTATCTTGGTAATCGGTGAATTTTTCCACTATAATGTCAGTCTCAAAAATCCTATTTCGGTCGGGTTCGAGTAATAACCAAATTCTTACAAACACAACTAGATCCAGGGTGTTTTTGGTTGGATTTTAATTATTTTCAACCCCCAGAAAGATTGTTTTTTTAACTAATTTTCTATTATATTTCAGAAAATCTGACTTATCAAACTAAAAATATTAGTATTTAAAAAAACTTCAAACTGAACATGGCTGTGATTTGTTAATGCAAAGGGTTCATTATTAATTCTTCAGCATGCATGACATTTTCAGTAAATCTATTCAGTAAGCATGCACGTCCACACAAATGTCTGTATAAACTACAGCACAAAGAATCAGCGTGTCTCCCTCTTCACACCCTGTATTAAGGATGTATACTCAGTCTGAATATATTTAGGACATGCAATGACTCTGCTGGGAGGGTCCGTTTCGGTGTGACTCGAGGGTTTCCGCTTTAATTGATCAAATGAAGACAAATGTAAGGACGCTGACTAAGAGACAAATGTCTCGTATTGATTCTGCCGTGATGCTTTCCTGGCTACGTACAGCCCAAAGAGACACAGTAAGTCAAGAGAAACCAGTTGTTAAGAGTTTGACTCCAGAGGTGTGGCTCTGATAAGAGGAGAAAGGTGGAGGGACGTGAACACAGTTTAGTGAACTACAGTTTCTTAACTTAGTTTGAACTGTTGAACCATCGGGCAAACCAACAAAAAGATCAGAAACTTCATGTTTATGCTGAAATTTACAGGAAAAAATGAGTCAAAATAAAGTTTGTCACTGCTGTTTTCCCAGAAAAAGACTTTATTCAAAACTCTTCTGTTGAATTAAAATGTGTGATGTTCTCAGCTTACTGAAGGGCCATACAGCTTTAAATGGTTGTATTTGGAGTTTATTTAAAATATCATCAGAGGCCCAAAACCTGCCTGCTGCTTTAACCCTTTGACACCTGAATCGATAACTGTTTTCTTTCACATTTAGATGCCTTTCACAAACATTTAAAGCTCTGAAAACTGACAAAATTCGTTTGATTTCTTTCAGAAAAGCAGGAAAGAAAATAATGAGCAATGTGGCAAGAAATGTCCCACAAACTACACAAAAATAAGTAAAATGTGACGAGGGGATGATCTTCAAATTAGCTGGGGG
>NW_024651624.1:0-278 GCF_008729295.1 Plectropomus leopardus
CATTAACCATTAACCATTAACCAGCAAGAAGGATTTGTCTAAATATAAGGCAACATGGTGGCTCTACCCTTATGTCCTCCTTGTTTCGCAAGCTTGACATAGTCAGAATCGCTCTCTCGGACTCCAGCCCTCCGTCCTCGGGCCCTATCCTCAGGAAGAGCACTGATGCCTGGGGACAGTCCTGGAATCTGAGAGATCTGGCCATTTATTCCTTTGTACCCGGATTTCCCATCTGTGATGTAAGTATACACACACACACACACACACACACACACACA
>NW_024651625.1:0-445 GCF_008729295.1 Plectropomus leopardus
GCTGTAAAGCAGCTTTTATTAGCAAAACATTAAAATGAGAAAAAAAAAATAAAATTCTGCAAGATAAACTGATTTTTACAGTACTGTGTCCTGTCGGCACAAACTGAACCTTCTGTCAACATTCCTGTAAAGGCATATTTGTTCATCTATACACAGCCTCTGCAGCTAAACATCTCTGTTATGCAAATAAACACTCCCTAATTTTTTCAGTGCATCCTTGTATCCACATTACCCTGTTGATATGCTTCTCTATGTGCATTCCCGAACAATAATCCCATTTTCTTCTCTTCTTTAGAAATGTAAGAGGTAATATCCACAAAACACACATGCATTAACAACAAACTGGATTTTCATGTTAACATCATTTTAAAAGTTGTTTGCTGTATTGATTAATAAATACTTCATCAACCTGTCTTTTTAATACAGTATGTGTATTTCTGCTAAT
>NW_024651626.1:0-207 GCF_008729295.1 Plectropomus leopardus
AAAAAGCATTAAATTACTTACTTTACTTAAAATTAATTAATAAGTGTTTTGCCACTTTTCTACCTGTAATGCATTTGGCTGCACAGTCAAATAAATTTGAAATCATTTTTCTTAGTTTCAATTTTAGCATCATTACTGCGGTTAGCCTTTGTGGGGCAGTATACTAACAAGGGGTGTACAGCGTACAAGACGCATCTAAATAAAATA
>NW_024651627.1:0-201 GCF_008729295.1 Plectropomus leopardus
AAAAAGCATTAAATTACTTACTTTACTTAAAATTAATTAATAAGTGTATTGCCACTTTTCTACCTGCATTGGCTGCACAGTCAAATAAATTTGAAATCATTTTTCTTAGTTTCAGTTTTAGCATCATTACTGTGGTTAGCCTTTGTGGGGCAGCATACTAACAAGGGGTGTACAGCGTACAAGACGCATCTAAATAAAATA
>NW_024651628.1:0-363 GCF_008729295.1 Plectropomus leopardus
ATGCTCAAACTACAACCACAACCAGGATCCATAAGTTTAGGACACCACCTAAGTGCTAAAAAACAAAGCAGCAAATCATCTTAGTGCTAAAGATCTAAGTGCTACATCATCTAAGTGCTAACAAACAAAGCGCCATGTGAAACTCCTTTTGACCTTCACGTGAAGCCTCTGCCAACAACCTGCAGCTTCATCCTCCATCTGAAGATTCTGGCGACAGCTCTGTTCAAGGTACAACCAGCAACATGCCATAAGCTCCATTACAGAGGACAACTACAGCCTCTGCCAGCAACCTGCAGCTTCCGCCTCCACCAGCAAATTCTGGAGGATAGCTGCTGCCACACCTCCAACGTGAGCCTCTGTTGG
>NW_024651629.1:0-260 GCF_008729295.1 Plectropomus leopardus
TTTATTTAGTAGTTTATCTATGAATAGTGCAGCTTATATATTTATATTTACTAAATTATGTAATATGCATCAAGGATTGTGAAATGTTTGCATCTTAAACTTTTCTTTGCTTTTTTTTTTTGTTTATTTGTTTGTTTATTTTTTAGGCGGGATATCATCTACGTAAGACATTATACCCGGTTTCTAATCAGAAAAATGATGTAAAAAAAATAAATTTTTTCCATTTAGGGTTAAAGCAATAAGGTGATTTATCAGTTTGC
>NW_024651630.1:0-387 GCF_008729295.1 Plectropomus leopardus
TTTTAAATAAACAAAACACTTGTTAAGCACTTGAAGCACCTGGTGCATTTAATTTTATTGTAAAGCACGTTGGGCTGCATTTCTTGTATCAAAGGTGCTATAAAAATAAAGTTTATCATTATTAAGCTTTCAGGCAGTTGCTACAAGCTTTTGTTCTGAGTATTCCTCGAATAAAATCACCTAAAATGTCCCAACACGCTGTACCAGGGTGTGCATGTGAATCATAATAATAATAATTATAGTAATCTTTTTTCTATAAATAAAATAAAATATCATACTCACTTTGTCAGAATCCATAAATGAGGCAGAAACAGACAAAATACAGAATTCATCACAGAGTAAAGACCAAATATCTGGATTTAAATCACATTTTCTCCTTAAAGCAGG
>NW_024651631.1:0-222 GCF_008729295.1 Plectropomus leopardus
AACATTTTAAGGAGTGTAAGAAAACGTTTTTGAAAAACACACAGTGGATCTACATCTCAGCATTTCAAACTTTTTTAAAACTCACAGGATAAGGGCAAAGTGAAGACCTGAACACATTTTATTCACAAAGCCTTCAATCTCTCTGCACTTAAAACAGCCAAAGAGTTAACAGAATAATGGCCAAGCATCAGGAAGAAAACAATACTGAATTTGTCAAAAAAG
>NW_024651632.1:0-522 GCF_008729295.1 Plectropomus leopardus
TGAAATGTGGGGATTTGGTGATGTCATTTTAAAAAAGGTCCACAGGTAAGAAAAAATGAGCAGTTGGGCAGTCACAGTTTTTGTACAACACCCGAAGTCAGCTGAACTTATTTGGAAGAGAAAACGAAGGAAACAGTTCAGTGCTTTATCATTAGAATTCAAATAGAAACTTTTCTATATGAACACGTGATAATGAGAAATAACATAAATAAGGGATGTATGGAATGTCATTTTATTTCATTTTGAGGTTTTTGAATGAAACTTTGAATGTCTATCATTTTATGATGTCAATACCTTTAAAAAAAATCCTCGAACAATATACTCAATTTGAATTAAATCAGTTGATTTCCACATTCCTATGAGTGATTCACAGCCACACCCCACCATTGATCCAAAGCCAGCCACAAAAAGCACCACCAAGACTTGCAATATAGACAGAAGAGCCTAAATTCGGCACTAATTTAGCACATATTAGGTGGAGCTTGCAGAGAAGCAGCTGGAAAAACGTCCTTTAAGCTCGCT
>NW_024651633.1:0-379 GCF_008729295.1 Plectropomus leopardus
GTCCGTGTTTCAAGACGGGTCGGGTGGGTTGCCGACATCGCCGCCGAACCCTGACGCCCCTTGTACGTGGGCCGCACCCCGCACTGGCGACGCGACGCGGTTGGGGCGCACTGAGGACAGTCCGCCCCGGTCGACAGTCGCGCCGGGAGCAGGGGGCCCCGTCCCTCCCCCACGGGGGAGAGAAGGCGCAGCGAGCGCTGAGTCCACGGCCCCCGGAAGCGGCGAGGTCCGGGCGGGGAGCGCTGTAAAGCTCGCGGCCGAAGCCGCGAGCCACCTTCGCCCCGAGCCTTTCCAAGCCGACCTAGAGCCGGTCGCGGCGCACCGCCTCGGAAGAAATGCGCCCGGCGAGGGCCAGGCCAGCAACGGGGGGAGGTCCCGC
>NW_024651634.1:0-3166 GCF_008729295.1 Plectropomus leopardus
GTCAAAAGGCATGTTTTGTTTTTGTTTTATTATCCCCCAAATTACACCATTTATCACAGCCAGAAACTGTAAAAGAACAAAACAAAAACAAAAACAATAAAAAGTATTTTGTCGCTGCTGGTTGTGTTTTTCTGATGCTGTTTGTTGCATTTGCTCCAATAACTACAGTTGGTGTAAATATAACAAACATACGGTTAGGGCCTGTTTATAGTGGAGGGAGGGAAAAGCTGTTTGCTTTTAATTTAAAAAGTCTCCAACCCCAAATCCTCTGATAAATAAAGAACAGTCCCTGGTTACTTTGCTGAGACATACCTTTGCTTAAGGTTTTGAATGCAAGACTTTTACTTGCAGAGGAGTATTTCCAGTGTGGTAATTTCGTGTTTTTAATTTGAAAAACATCTTGATACTTCTTCCACCACTCAACCACAGTTTATAATCATACTTATTACAAATATAATCATCTACAGCTTCTTTATAATCTGATAATTAGGCGCAATTCGTCCTCGAAAGTAGCTTGAAAAGGTCCTGCAGCAGATTCAAATGTGAAACTGTGGGCCTTTTCAGCTCAAGTATGAGCGGCACAACATTACCGTCGCCTTGTTTACAAACCTCCTCGTCCACTGACATATTTTTGGGTGTCATAAACACACATTTTACACTCCACTGGTCTCGATATTTCGCTCGACCTGTCAATGAAGTGATCAATGTCTCTCAGCGACGTCGCGTTAGCCGCTAACTCAGCTAACTTAGCAAAGCACAGAGCGAGTAAAAACGATGAATCAGCGAGCGACAAATAAGCAACTATATCTTCAATCTTACCTGATCGAGCTGTGAAATTAAGCTCCCAGAGGTCTACATACAGCTAAATCAAAACACGGCCAAATTACAAGAATCAAATAGCTTCACTGGGCTGCGCCTCAAGCATCTGTAGCTTCATTTCCGCAATCAAAAACAACTTCCGCCTGACGTTTCACACGTCATCGGAAAATCGGGAAATGCCTGAAAACTCCCTCAAAATTTTGCATAACATTTATCCAGTACATTTCCAGGTGTACAGATCTTAAAAAGTCTTTAATCCATAAACTTTAATCCATTTTTTCAGCGTAATATCACAATGAAATTTTGGTCTGATTTAAGTTTTCATGTTTTTAATAATTGTAACATAACTTGTGATTTTACCCTCAAAGATATAATTGGCTATTGTGATGATACAAGTAACAGCTATTTCAATTATGTAGTTCATTTTTTTATTTTAATGGGGAAATTATTTATCCACAAGCAAAATTGTTTAAGCTCACACCCCTCTTTCTATATTTTCTCGAATGAACACTTTCCTCTCTTGCTCTCATAAACATTTTTAGTTTTTTACAAAAACTTATTTGGCAAAACCCCTGATGTGATATGAATATGTATTATTTTTAATTCTGTCCGTGTCCTTTATATTAAAAAAAAAGATTTTTATAGATATTGTGAGTAGTTATCATAATTTATCATGTTCAGTGGAGAATGTCAGTTTATTTGAATGAATTCAGCAGACTGCGAGAGGATCCCCACTGGTAGCATGTGCCAAGTGGCCAGTCAGACAAAACTGAAAGCGCCACACATCCAGCTTTTCAACTTGCCAAAAAACAAGTTGAAAAGCTGCTGCTATCTTGCCACTGAAAGGTTTCTGCCTCAAAGGTCAGGGTATGGGTCAGGATATGAAACTCACACAAAATAAATCAGAGCTGCGCGACTTTCCTGTGCAGAGATTTGCAAGACACACACATCTTACTGTATATATTACTGTAAATTATACACAAACACACTGGCATCAAACTTTCAGCGTGTGCATACAAGTTCACAATAGACAGAGATACATAGATACACTAGTGAAAAGACTCGTTGCAGGTATCTATCTATCTATCTATCTATCTATCTATCTGTCGATTTGGTTTAGTTCCCTGGGCTTTTATTTTAACATCGCTACTTTTACTTCCACATCACGTGACCGTCCTGATTCATTTCTTCACTATTTTCCATTAAATCACAAAAAGCAATTAACATAAACAAATTCGACAATTTGTTAATTGTTATTTGTTAATTGTTAATTGAATATTATTCTAATATTCGTTTTCTCGATTTTGGTTTCAAACCAAACATGGGATCATGGAAAAACAGCTCTGAACTTTCCTTTTATGGTTTAATGGTTTAAAACAAGTAAACGGGCCATTTTCTCCTTTTTCATGCAGTTCAATCCCATCGGACAACGAATTATACTTTCATATCCTGACCCTCAAAATTCTAGATTTCATTCAGAGTGATCATATTAGACAGATTATAACCTACTCAGTCCCCTTTATCTTTTGAAATACCTTTAAAAGACCAATGCAGCAAACAAAATGCTATTTTACAACTTGCCAAAAAGTGATTGCAGCTCGTATCTTGGTTGTTCCTACCTCAAAATAATTTGATCTAAATTTTTATTACAAGATGAGCAGCTTACTTATGTCATACCCCTAAAGTGACAACAATTTCTGTGTAGTTTTTTTGTTTTGTTTCAAGGGACCTGTGTGCAGTCATTGAGTCTCAGCTGTTGCCAAGTGCATGCTCATTGTGGGAACTGTTGGGTTTCTCTGTAAATATTGTAAGATCCTTTCAGTGACATGAAAGCAGCTGCAATCACTTCTTGGCCAGTTCAAAATCGCATTTTATGTTTCATTTTCCCTTTTAAAAGTATTTACACAGGTAAAAATGAGTGATTAAGATTAGTCAGATACAACCTCCAAGAATTAAATCTAGTCATTTTGAGGGAAAATAACCTTTCAGTGTCAAGATAGCAGCTCCTTTAAATACAAGGCTTTAACCACTTGTTAGCCGCGTAAACCTTAAAAGTTAAAAAATTGTGTTTATATGGACGGTATGTTGCAGAGCAAAACGACTACATAGCCTGTGTTAACCACAGATCTTATTTAAGTTAAAGTTAAATATCTGTAAAAAACAAAGCTGTATGTGCTGAATTCATTTGAATTACTTTATTAAAGAACTGCCGCTGGCGTTTAGCCATCGAGATTAACATCTATGGAAAGTCAATGCGATGAACTAGCTTCCAGTAACCTACTCAACCCCACCAGAAGTTGCTCTCATATTCATTTCTATCGTCGTGCCCTCAGGAATAAGGTGAATA
>NW_024651635.1:0-269 GCF_008729295.1 Plectropomus leopardus
GAATTTTACAGCGTTACTGTCCAGATCACAGATATCAATGATAATGCACCAACATTTGAAGAAGGGGAAATCAAATTTAAAATCAGTGAGTCAGCCATAATCGGGGCAAAATTTGAACTGGAAACGGCTGAGGATCTTGATGTTGGTATTAATGATCTCAACAGATATGAATTAAAACCATCTGATAATTTTGCTCTGAAACTGCACAATAACGCTGACGGGCATAAAAATGTTGAGATGGTTTTACAGAAGCCTTTAGACAGAGAGAA
>NW_024651636.1:0-405 GCF_008729295.1 Plectropomus leopardus
ACATTCTTTTTTACCTGTTGCTCAAGTAGCAAAATATTTTCTGCAGCCAAACAAAGATGGCAGCTGGAAGTGACATATTTCTCTGTGCATGTCTCTGCTGAAAGTGTAAAATAGCAAACTCCAGTGTAACAGTAAGTATTCAGGTCATTGTAGCTCCATGTGTCTGTCCACAAATTTTTAGAGTAGGATAAAAAAAAATCAATAAAGCATAGTATTGTAGCAATATCTTATCAATAAACTGATGCCAAGTGTGGATTTTTTATACTATAAATTATTAATATTACAAATGTAAATTAATATTGTGATAGCCTACTAGAATAACAAAATCAATTGCTTTTCCACTTGACACAATTTGCTACAAGAAAAGTGATTAAAGTGAGACGAATAGACTGAAAACTTATCTTA
>NW_024651637.1:0-411 GCF_008729295.1 Plectropomus leopardus
TGTAAGACACAAAAATACTGCTGTACAACACAAAAATACTGCTGTACAACACAAAAATACAGCTGTACGACATGTATGTATATATGTATGTATGTAATTATATGTGTATATCTGTGTTTATTTATATATTCATTAGTTTGTTTATTTATATTTTCACATAAACACTGTGCAGTGTAAAGTTTCAGCAGTTTTGTGTGTTGCTGACGTGACGTCAGAGGTCAGAGGTCAGAGGTCAGCTGGGGGAGGAGTCTAGGACGTCTTTTTCTCTGTGAACTGAAGCTCTTTAATTAAAGGTCGGCTGTTAGACAGATGTCCAGATGTGGTGCAGCAGCAGCTGCATGCTGATTGGCTGTTGGCTCTGAGCTGTAATTAAACACACAGATTACAGACTCTGTGTGTGTGTGTGTGTGT
>NW_024651638.1:0-258 GCF_008729295.1 Plectropomus leopardus
CTTTTGTTTGTCTACAAGAAAACTCCTCAGGGCACCTGTGAGGTGCAACGCAGGTGTATATCTTGTCCCTCGTTCTGGCAGTTTGAGTCGTAGTTTTGTTGACCATGAAGAGACACGAAACAGTTAAAATGTTTTGGATCTGTGAGTTATTATCAGACACAATCCAGCAGAAATGTTAGTGCATCTTCTCTCTGATAAATGAGATGCATTGTGGACAAACAGGACTGGCTGACACAAATTCCTGTCTTGGTAACAGAG
>NW_024651639.1:0-268 GCF_008729295.1 Plectropomus leopardus
AAAATATTTGAAATATAGCGGACACTTTTAAGTGAGTTTTTTCGTGAATAAAATGTTGTTGGATTCCTGTCTGCTTCTTAAAACCGACCGCCACCTACTGCCACCACTGACAATAGAGAAGTACCTCATTCAGCCCCGCTTCAAAAGAGCCAAACTATCCCTTTAAGAACGTTTTTTTAAACTCTAAGTAACGCAGTGTTATTTACATAGCAGATTTGTTACACACTGACAACTTAAGGTGCTTTTCAAGTGGTATGAAGCACATAAA
>NW_024651640.1:0-247 GCF_008729295.1 Plectropomus leopardus
AACAATCCTGTTTTCCATAGTTCCTCTCATGTTGAGGTGTGCACTCACAATCAACTCATTGTATCTGCTGCACAGCAAGTAAGTTCAATGCATGCCTTCATCCACGCTCCCCTTGCCATCTTTCAAATGACTGAGCATTCATTGCCGTTAGTGTTTATGGGTTGTCTTCTGTCTACACTGAAAAAGTAGACATGTTGAAGATTAAACGAGCAAACTTTGACAATCACTGGAAAAGGGGGTAACAAGA
>NW_024651641.1:0-267 GCF_008729295.1 Plectropomus leopardus
TTTTACAACAATTTGTTACAGTTTACATTTCTGCTTAAATCAGTATTTACCAGCGTTTAACATTATTTTACAGTGTCAATATTTTTCAGTGATATTTTATTTTATTTTTTATTTAGTATATTTCATTTTACAATATCAAAAATTACTCTGACATTATATTACTATTACATTTATTACAGTATTCTACAGTATTGTGTTTATAGTGCAATACTTGCTCCAAAAAAAGCATTAGATGTACAGTGTTTCACTGTATTTTGAAAAAAAAAA
>NW_024651642.1:0-225 GCF_008729295.1 Plectropomus leopardus
GGGGCCAGCAGGGGCCAGCAGGGGCCAGCAGGGGCCAAACTGTTTCTAATTTATTTTTCTGAATGTTTTTGAAAATGTTTCGTGAAAAATCTAAGTTTTAAATGTTTGCTGCAACAAAACGTCAAACTCATCCGGCAGCACGCTGCGCTGGCACGTTTGTTTCCCAAAATAAAATTTAAAAAATATCACAAAAATGAAGGAAAAAAAATCACCAAAACATTTTCA
>NW_024651643.1:0-387 GCF_008729295.1 Plectropomus leopardus
ACGCAGCAGACACGCAGCAGACACGCACGGACACACGCAGCAGACACGCACGGACACACGCAGCAGACACACGCAAGGACACACGCAGCAGACACACGCAGCAGACATGCACGGACACACGCAGGGACACACGCAAGGACACACGCAGCAGACACACGCAAGGACACACGCAGCAGACACACGCAGCAGACACACGCACGGACACACGCAGCAGACACACGCACAGACACACGCAGCAGACACGCACGGACACACGCAGCAGACACACGCACGGACACACACAGCAGACACACGCAGCAGACACGCACGGCACACGCAGCAGACACACACGGACACACGCAGCAGACACACGCACGGACACACACAGCAGACACACGCAGCAGACAC
>NW_024651644.1:0-499 GCF_008729295.1 Plectropomus leopardus
TAATTTCCTAATATATACGCTGAATGAATAACATTCCTGAGGATCAGATTATTGAGGTTTTCCTGCATCTTCTTAACCAAACTTTGATTGCACATTTTTAAAAGTTCAAGTTTGTCTCTAAAAGATCATGAAAATCTTTTGTCTACATGTGGTTCAGACGCTACGTGACTTCCAGTACGTAGACCGTGACGGCAGAGATCAGGGGGCCAACGTTAGAGAAAAAGCACGCCAACTGGTGTGTCTCCTCCGTGACGAGGAGCGGCTTCGACAAGAGAGGAGTCAAGCCTTAAAGACCAAGGAGCGAGTGGCTGGGGGAGGTAGCGGAGGGGGCGGGGGGGTGTATGGAGGGATACCCCCGTCCTACCACCCAGGCAGACGAACAAGCCAGCCCAGCATGGCTGTGCTGTACGGGGAGGAGTTCAGCCGCTCCAGAGGCTCTCCGTCCTCCTTTAACTGTGAGTATTGTGAGTATTTAAACTTTTTTAGCTGAATGAGGGCA
>NW_024651645.1:0-4079 GCF_008729295.1 Plectropomus leopardus
TATTCAGTATGTTAGAATTAATTTACTCCAGCTTGTTTATCGTGCAGCCTCCAGGACTGAACTTTGTTCTCTGTCTGCTGTCGTCAGTGAATAGCATACAGCATGTCAGACAAGCAAGTTTCCACAAACCTTTTCCCTCTCTGACGCGGGGCCCCGTGCTGTCAGTGTTTCCGCAATAGATGGTAAATTTGAAGGTGTCTCCTGCAGGGGAAGAGAACCCAATGTCTGGGCCTTGGAAGGGCTTTTTGTCTGGCTCTATCAGAAACAGATATTCAGAACATAGAACAAATGAGGCAGGTTACAAATATGAGATAAAAAATAAATAAATTAAATATTATGATATCTAATAGGAAGGACACATTTTGGAACAAGAGTTACACTCAAGGAACATGGAGAGTGCTGAACAGCATAATTTAAAAAGGCACTGGAAAAGCAGACAATCCAATTTTTTTGTAAAAGATAGCAGTATAATATTGAATACAGCAAGAGAAATTGGCAATAAATTGATTTTAAATGTTGAATACAATGTAGCTAATGAGACTGTGGAACCAGATAGAAGATAAGAACAGTTTACTTGAAAACCTGTTCATAAAAAACTCCAGCTCCATTATAATTAGGTGTCTTGATGAAAAGGAAAGACTTGATATTGTTTAAAAAACACTATCCACTATCCCAATGACAATGTTATAGAAAAGAGCTATTGTAAATTGTAAATCAGTTGGATTATTACAAACCAATCAATGCACTCTTTATTAACTTGCATGCTTTAAAACTTAATATCAATTGTAAAATAATTGATATTTCCTGTCAGTATGTCTTGTTTACTATTTAAATTCATGCCTTATTGTTATTCATTCTTTTCTATGTGCATTGTTTTTGGAATATATTTCTGCTCCAGCTTGTTTGTAGTGCAGCTTCTAAAACTTGTCTTTTTATGTCTTCTGTGATCAGTGAACAGCATTTAGGAAGCCAAACAAGCAAATTTCCACAAACCTGTTCCCTCTTGGGGTGTACCATTCTGGGGATCGCTGTTAAAATCTAAGGTGTAGACCTCGGGGGCAGGTAAACCAATATCTGGATTTTGAAAAGGTAAATATAACAATTAAAATGGAAAATAATTTAATCAAAGCTGAAGTGTAGAGCATAGAAAAAAATGTGTGTGTGTGTGTGTATATATATATATATACACATATATATACACTTAGTTTAGAGTAAGTTATTAACAACTTACAGCAACATTGCGTGGTTTACCTTACAACTGTACATAACACATTCTCTTCCCTTCTCACTGTGACGCTCTCTGTCCCAAACAAACATGTACACACACACACACACACACACACACACAAACACATAGCTTGGACTCAGCCCTTGTCTTTGTCCTCATCTTAGTCCTCAGTGCTGATAATAGTGCTATTATAATGCATAAGGTTGGCTGTTTGTGGGTCGGATTGGATTGGGTTGATTGATTAACACATATTTTTGTGGATTGGTTGGTGCAAATTCACTGTAAAATCTGAAGAGTTTATCTTAGTTGAAATAATCTTGGGAACTGATTTCCCTGAAAAAGCGAGGTAAATATAACCATTAATCTAAATTTATGTTTCCTTTTATATCCAAGTTATTGCAATTTAAAAATGACAAGTAAAATTACTTGTTAGCAACTTCAGACAACCAAGGTAGTCTAACTTAACATGATCATGACAAAGAGGATTTTGCAAATGATAAAGTTAGGAGGTTACAAATATGAGGTTAAAAAATAAATCACTTAAATATTATGAGATTTAATAGGAAGGGAGGAGACATTTTGGAGCAAGAGTAACACTCAAGGAACAAACCTTTTTCCTCTTGGGGTGCACCAATCTGGCGATAGCCGGGAACGTTGAAGGTTACTCCCTCGGGGGCAGGGAACCCAGTGTCTGGATTTTGAAAGGGTAAAGATAACAATTAAATTGTAAAGTAAATTAATCACTGAAGTGTAGAACATAGAAAATAAACCTGTGTGTGTGTGTGTGTGTGTGTGTGTGTGTGTGTGTGTACTTACAGTGTGCGTAATGACTGTGTGCTGCTTATGAATTTTCCTGGGGATGTTGCTCTTGACACCCACTGCAAATGTAAGGGCTACCATTGGTGGGCCACAGGCTCAATCATCATTATGTTCGTCTACCTCATTTAGCAATAGATAGTAACAAAAACTCGTCACTTATTACCTATTTTGTCATAGTGTAAGCTGTTTTGTTGAGTTGCTTGTTAGCAAAATGCTGTGAATTGTTTAAGTTGGCCATTTTTGGAAGGTAAAAAAGGGAAGTGAAGCTGTAATGTAATGCTGTGGACAATTTGGGAAAATAATAAAGAGTGTTACTGTCTTGGTTCACACTGGTTCAACTTAGGCTTGCCAATTTACCAACGCCTAGTCCCAACCCCAACCCAAGTCTCTGTGCTTTGGAGTCAAGTTTCTCTTCTGCATCCTGTTTTTACTTTAGATATCTGCTTTACTTCACTGTTTCATTTTTGCTTTCAGCTTTATAGGAGTTGTGTTGAGTTACTACTGATAAAAAATTTTTTTAATATTTTGCTGAATCATAATAAAATCTTTGACGTCACATGTAAGACATGTAACATATAGCCTTTTTAATTGTGAAGAATTCATAGGAAATTAAATGTGTTCATCACTGAATTAGCTGAACCTCATTAGCAGCTTTTCTTTAATAAAAATAAGTCTGTTAAGCAAGAGTACAAGCAGAAACAGCCACAGTTAGATGAAGGGGGGCAGACAGCGGGCTCTTACTGCACCTCTGCAAACAGCTCACCCTCAGCACTGAAAAACACTTGATCAGCATAACCTTAAGGGGACTTTAAACTGTGGATCAGCCCACTGTTTTGAATGTCATCACTCATCTGTCAGTGGTTTAAGACACAGCTACAAGTTGATAGCCCTGTGTCAATGGAGACGCACACCCCTGCTGCACTGGGCTGACGTGCTGAGTGAAACCAAACCAAACCAAGCCACTTAGGGCGGCTACCATGGACACAGACGAAATCCACATAAAATGTATCAAATTTTCCCTTTAACAGATGTTTATTGTTGATATTATTAATAGAAGAACAACAATTTCCACAATAGAAAGCTATATAATGTGTCGTGAAACAAGGTTTAAAAAATCTTTTAATTAATTTACTCCAGCCTCATCGTAGTGCAGCCTCCAGAACTTGAATTTCTTTAAATCCTTTGCGGCCAGTGAACATTGTACAAGAGTCAGACAAGCAGATTTCCACAAACCTGTTCCCTCTATGAGGCCGGGCACCTTGCTGTCACTTTTCTCAAGATTGATTTGAGGGCCGTAGATGTTTCCTTCAGGAAAAGAGGGCCCACTGTCTGGGTTGCGGAGGGGCTGCTTCTTTGGCTCTTTAAGGAACATTTTTTTTTTTAAATGGATCAAAAGAGGCAGAAATTCCAAAAAAGGTTGGACACACCTACATATATATGTATATAGCTAACTTGTCATAAATGTACTTTGTAGTCAGTGAACCGTGTACAGGATGTCAGGCAAGCAAATTTCCACAAACCTTGTCCCTCTCTGAAGCTTTGCATCTGACTGTCAGTAATCCAGCTGTAGATGGGAAACTTGTAAAGATCTCCCTCAGGGGATTTCACTTCCACCTTGTTAGGAAGCCAGTTTTCTGGAGTAAATAAGGACTGCTTGTCCAGCTCTATCTGGACCAGCTTTCCGATAGAGACAGGGCAGGACACGGTAAAACTACACACCTGGAGCAATGACAGAAATGATTTGAAAAGATGATTTGATAAAGTGTATTGACTGAGCTTAATCATCCCAATAAATAGCATACGATTACTGAAGGTGAAACCTTGTGCACTAAGCACAGTATGTGCACTGCATAAAATATACATTTTTTAAAGATTATTGGGACCTTTTGTTGCTTTGGTCATCTTTGTGGCTGTCGGTTGAAGATATGTGGCACATATCCCATTTCTGCCCACGAGTCTGAGTTTGTGAGGGCTTTCATCAGCTTCTCTAAATGTATATTTTCTGTGCTTATACTTTTATATAGTTAAAGTT
>NW_024651646.1:0-531 GCF_008729295.1 Plectropomus leopardus
GAGTTATTATGATTTGATAAAAAAGAAAAGTTGGAGTAAGCAGCAAAGTATAGGCTAACATGTAACAAAGCACATATAACATTATTCGTGGTTGCAGCTGTACCAGCAGTACAAGGAGCAAAAATCTGAGTGTATGTCCTCAAATTGATGATCCAAAAAAGAGAAAACAAAAAAAAGATCTTTGAAGCTCCATTTATGTACAAGGTCTTCTGTGGGTTTGATTGTGGGTTTAAGGCATAGATTAGGTTAGAAAACATATTTTTAGGTTACGGCTTTTCTAGTTTATCCAAAAAATAATGAGATGACTCAGTGTTGTCTCAGACAAAAAAAAACACCCCTGGGTGAAATGCTAAATGCCATTTTTTTAGGGAGTCCAATACATTGCCAATGGCAGCTAATTTTTCTGTCTGGCTCATCTTTGGAAATGATGCCCGATTTGCTGTCTGTTGTATTTTTTGAATAAGTGTGAATGCAGCATTTACAGGATAGTAAGGGAGATTTTACACAAAACATTATTTTATAATGGAAATA
>NW_024651647.1:0-398 GCF_008729295.1 Plectropomus leopardus
ATAGAGCAAATTGCCCATATTGTTTCTTGTGCAGTTTGCCTTATCTGAGGATTTCAATAAATATGTTAATCAAATAAAAACAATTACTTTGGCATTAAAAAAAGATGTCTTTTGTGGCATTGAAACACCATTAGATAACAGTAATTACTCTTATTTTTTTTTTTTTTTTTTTTTTTTTTTTTTTTTTTTTTTTTTGATCCCCCTTATTGTTTTTTTTAGGCCTAACAATCTGCAGTGAGGGAGAATGTTGCAGTTGGTTATGTAGACTGGTCAGACTGCTGATACTGTGGGTGGTCAGTTGGACTGATGAACTTTAAGTTTCCACCTGTAAAGGGATCAGTGACTATGTTTAGATGCACTAAATATTTAGGTTTTTTTGCCTTATTCTGAAAAAAAAA
>NW_024651648.1:0-374 GCF_008729295.1 Plectropomus leopardus
TTTTCACTCCCCTCTCACTGGAGAAAAAAGACGTTGGAAAAAAAAAACAAAAAACAAAACAAGGAAAAAAATGTCTCAAATTCATTGTGAAGATTTGCTACTTTTCTGTGTCGTACTTAGATAAACCGAATATGTTGGCAGAGTAATTAGATAAAGCTTGATGGGCATTTCTATATTTTATTGATAAATTATTAACTGGTTAATCAAGAAAATATCCAAGGGACCAATGGATAGTATACAATAATATTTAATTTATATTTAATTTAGTTTTTTTAAACCCTTTGAAACCAGGGCAAATTGGTTTGATTTCTTTCAAAAACACGGGACAAGGCCACAAGCAGCTTAACATTACATGGCCCAAAAATTAGCAAGGA
>NW_024651649.1:0-305 GCF_008729295.1 Plectropomus leopardus
TAAGATTTAAATTATTTTTTGGATAGTATCATTGGAAAAATGTGACCTCTAACTGTGTAACTTTACCTATGAATGCACCTTAGGATAAAATAATGCTGACATATCAAAATATCAAACTGTTAAATTATTAGGTATTATTATAATTATTGTTATTGTCGTTGCTTTTATTTTATTACTGTATCTGTTGTTTATTTGGTTTTATTTTAAATTTTATTTAACTCCTTACACATGCACAATCATACACAGAAACACGTGCAATATTTAAAAGATGTCTCCATAAATAAGTGCAACTACATAACACTGAC
>NW_024651650.1:0-529 GCF_008729295.1 Plectropomus leopardus
ACCTGCCTCACTTTTTCACATGTACTGGTCCTGTCCCTCTTTAGTAAAGTTTTGGACATCAGTCTTTCAGACTATTTCAGAGACCTTTCACTATCAAATTGGACCAAATCCTTTGTCGGCCATTTTTTGGAATTGTTCCAGATTTGGACTTGCCAAAACCTAAACTGAAAGTATTGGCTTTTACTACCTTACTGGCTCAACGAGCTGTCCTACTCAAATGGAAGGATCCTATCCCTCCCTCTCACTCTCAATGGATTAGAGATATTATGTCCTGTATGAGCTTGGAGAAAATACGCTAGACCATCCGGGGATCAGAGAGTAAATTCAACAGAGTATGGCGCCCCTTCTTTTCATTTTTTGAGAAACCCACCACAATTATTACTGGGTAGCTACCCCTCCCTCTTTTCTTGTTCTTCTTTCCTTCCTTCTTTTCTCTTTCTTTCTTTTTCCATTCCGTACTTACCTTTTCTTCCATATTTCCCCTTCATGTCTCATTTATTTTCTTTATTCATTGTTCCTTCCTTACTTA
>NW_024651651.1:0-536 GCF_008729295.1 Plectropomus leopardus
ATTGAGCTGCTTCTTCAAAGTTTGGTCAGTATAACAGTACACACAACGACTGTGTGTTGAGTGCCTCTCCTTAAGCAAGGCTGGCCTTGAGGATTTTTGGCCACACAGTTACACTGTACTCTAATGTATATTGATAAAAAGCCTCCATCCTTTGGACACAGGTTTAGTTACTTATATAATCTACTAAAATAGTGTGGGCATTAAAGTTATATTGTGTCACTGCTGTGTATGAAAGCACTGAAAAGACTTCTTGTTTAAAACCACAAAGATGAAGAGGACAGAGGGTCTGAGAGAAATGCAAGACTGAAGTATATCTAGATCTCGTCTTTGATGGGTCATCAACACTAAGGGTTAATTGAAGGTCTTTGCATCTCTTTTTTTAAACAAGGACACAACAAGCCACCTCAAGTCATCAGCTCACCCACCAATGTGCTCAATGTGACAGTGTCAAGGTTTATATTACACCCAGGAAATGAGACGCAACTACAGCAAAGCGTCTCACAGTCAGTAGCAGATGGTTGTGGTAACTTTCTGTG
>NW_024651652.1:0-592 GCF_008729295.1 Plectropomus leopardus
TCAGCTCATTATATTACGTTGTTACCGGTGGCAGTTTGCATTTCATAATGCTGCTAAAGGCCTTTGACTGTTTTAAAAATCTTCTAAAAACCCACCTTTAAAGGCAAGCCTTCCTTTAGAAATTTAATGTGTTACTGTAACTCAATTAATTAATTATTTCACTCATTTATCTTAAGAGTGTGTAGATGCGTTTGTGAATGACTTTGTAACTGCATTTTTTAAAAAGTGCTATATGAATAAAGTTTTACTTACTTAATTACTTGGCAGGATGGTTGTTTTGGAAACATTGTGGCCTTCACTCCATGTAGCCTCAGTGAGTCAGTGGTTTTATTTTGAGACACAAAACCCCTTTAGTGCTGTTAACTATGTTAGCACCACTATCCATGCAACACTGCTTACAGTGCTAAAAGAGTCGTTGACAATGTTAAAGGGGGTTTGCAGCTCAAAATTAGGTCAATTAATCAACAGGGTGACCCTAGGAGAGAATAGGGGATGGGCACCAGTAACAGATTAACACTTAATTGTTGACATCCTAATTCGGACTGAGTATTATAAGGATTTTTGCAGCTAAAACCCTAAAAAAAAAAAAAAA
>NW_024651653.1:0-208 GCF_008729295.1 Plectropomus leopardus
GGCATTCTCCTCCTGTGGTTTGTCTGCGCCGTGATGTGCGTCATCAATACGTTAATGATGTCCTCTGTAAACTGTGGAGAAAAGCACAACCGTAACAATCATTGGCATTGTTCTTACATATTGGTGACAATACAAGGTACAAGGTAAATTTGTTTGTCTCTTTTAAAAACGTAGTTGAAGAAGAAATGAAATTAAAGTTCACCCTTAA
>NW_024651654.1:0-659 GCF_008729295.1 Plectropomus leopardus
AACCCTTTGAAACCTGGGCATCTTGGCTTGATTTATTTCAAAACATGGCAAGAAGGCAATAAGCAATTTCAGAAGAAATGACCCATATATTAGAAAGAAATAAGTACAAATGACACGGAAATTACCAAAAGATCTGCACAAAAAACAGTAAGTAGAAAAAGTAAAAAGTTAAAAAAAAAAAAAAAAAAAAAGAAATTATCTGGAAAAGCTGCACAAAATGTGATGATTCTGTAAAAATAATTTTATATATAATTATGATAATTAGAAACTTAGTTTTCTGGACATTTTACCCTAGATTTTTTTTTTTTTTTTAATTTTTAAAGATTTTTTGGGGGGGCTTTTACTGACCTTAACAGACAGGACAGTTTGAGAGTGAAAGGGGGAGAGTGACGGGGCGACATGCAGCAAGGGGCCGAAATCAGAATCAAACCCACTACTGCTGCGGGCGAGGATACAACCTCTGTATATGTGGTGCTGCTTTATCCACTGAACCATCAGGTGCCCGCCCTTGCTTTTTTTTAAATTTATTTATTTATTTTTCTAAATTTACATAATTCTTGAAATTTTCAGGACATTCCAGGCTAAGTCGCTCATTGCCTTTTATACCTTTGCTTTTTTATGGAATTCAAAGGTTTAAATACTTATTCAAGGCGTCCGAA
>NW_024651655.1:0-572 GCF_008729295.1 Plectropomus leopardus
TAGTCGTTCTTAGACATTATAATGCAGAAGTAACATACTGTATCTTTAAATATCTCATCTTGTGTTACACTCAACCGTCTAGCATTCAAAATAAAAGGTTACTGAAAAATGTAATGTTTGGTCATCTTGCATCAAACTCCTTTGCAGGCTTGTTTGGAAATACTCTGTCACATTTGTTCATTATGAGGAAAGTTTTTTTTCTCTCTTTCTCTCCATTAAATAAACACGGTTTGTTTTCTTTGGGCTTGTGAAAGGGGTCACACGAAGGGGATTCATCAATGACTTAAGACCAATGGTGCAATGTTTGAATCTCGTCTTATTGTTTATAAGATCTCAAGATCCCGTTTGCTTTTCTTTGTGAGGAAAATAGACCAAACACATGCGGTTGCCATTAGAATAATCTAAGCTTTTTTTCCCAGGACTTCTCTTCTCGCCGTAGCTCTCACTAATGTAACAAACGGTTACACATGCACTCAGCAATAGCAGCAGTCGCAGCCTGATGGCACAGGGGTTAACAGCCATTGCCATCATGCTGTTATTGGAGTTAAGTTTCCTTTTTGTTCTCCCTCTGA
>NW_024651656.1:0-1618 GCF_008729295.1 Plectropomus leopardus
CTCTAAATGTATATTTTCTGTGCTTATACTTTTATATAGTTAAAGTTAAGGAAGTGTGTGACGTATTTAAACATAGAGCAGAATAATCCAAACTTACTGATCCTCTCGTGAAAGATGAATCTCCTTCTGTGTCCATGAGCCTGGTGCGCTCGCTGTTCCCATCTGTGCCCACCAGCTTAATGAAGACCTGGTCAGAAGTGCCGGCATCGTCAACATAGGAAGTGGATACGGTCACTTTATAATCCTCCATTGTCACTCTGGAAAGCAAAAGAATCATAGCGAGGACAAATAAATTATAACTTTTTTTCTATAATAACCACTTCAGCACTGATTAGGTTAAATTTCACTACATGAAGCAGAAAAACAACCTTTAAAATACAGGTAATTTGTATGTCGTGGTCGCTGAACCTTTATCTTAACTCTTGGAAGTACTGCAACAATCTTGGTGTCAGTATTGCATAACATAGATTTTTCTTTTGTTATAGAATTCAGTTTCTGTATACCCACCTCTATGTATGTACTGATGTTTAGTTATTCATTATCCATATTTTACATTTTCATCATTATTTATTTTTGTTTATACTTATTTGCGTACTTTTTTTTGTTTTGTCCTGTCTGCTTGTTCTCATTTATGTCCTGTGGAGGAAGCCTGTGGGGAGGAGAGAAGGGGGTTCTGGGTTAAGAAATCACATTGCTGAAAAAAAAATAGAAAATGCATTCTGTAATAGCTGTTGGTTCATGTACAACACAATTTCTGTTTTTTTTTCAATAAACTATTGAACAGACAAGACTGGTATCACAATGACAATGGCATTAGCAAAGGGTATTATAATAACTAAATCATATTTTTTTCTCACTGATTTATTACAGTCCATTTGCTAAAAAAAAATAATTTTGTCGCTCTCACCTTTTAATGAGACCAGAAGTTTGTTTCATTCTGCTCCGCTGATAAAAATGTCCCCACTATCTTGCTTTTTATACATCGGTTTTTGGGAGTGTCTACTCAGTAAAAGTGATGTAACTTGGACATCCCTGCATCTGTAAAACAACAGAGAAGTGATCTCAGTACTGATAAACCATTAAAGGTGGGGCCATCACAGAAATCTCTTTGCACATTATTGAAAAAGGTCATTCACCCTGAATCTGCCCCTAGGCCTACTTGTCTTTCATGGGAACGATATTAAAGAATAACAGTTACTGTTGACAGGTGAAGGCCTGATTGGTAAATCCATCCTTCCATCCATTTTCTTCCGCTTATCCGGTGCCATGTCCTGGGGCAGATCATTCCAGATGTCCCTATCCCCAGCAACACTTTCCAGCTCGTCCCGGGGGACCCCAAGGTGTTCCCAGGCCGGACGAGATATGTAATCCCTCCAGCGTGTTAGATTCACCCAGAGGGGACAGTCCACCATTTTCCAGCAGAGAACCAAGGCCTCTGATTTGGAGGTGCTGACTCTCATCCCGACCGCTTCACACTCGGCTGCCAACCACGCCAGTGCATGCTGAAGGTCACAGTGTGATGAAGTCAACAGAACCGCATCATCTGCAAAAAGCAGAGATGCAATTCTGAAGTCCCCAAACCGGACCCCTTCCTCCCCCCGGCTGCGCCTTGAGATCC
>NW_024651657.1:0-642 GCF_008729295.1 Plectropomus leopardus
TTACCCTTGTTTAAAAAAAAAAATCTACCAGTGTTTTGAGTCACGAACCCTGCACTTAATATTACAATATCCCAAATCTAAGATTATGTCAAGTCTCGTGTCAAGATATCAATATAATATCAATATAATTCCCACCTGTAAATGATAATTACCCCATGTTTTTGAAAAAAAATCAAACCAGTGTGCTCACGTCTCAAAAATTTAAGTACTTGCGATTGCTGCACAAGAAAAGTGATGCCAGGTGTCAAAGGGTTAAATGATGAATCATTTTTCTTTCCCCCCCAGTTGCACTACAACTCCAAGACCCTGAAGACAGAGTCGCCCAATGCCTCGCGCGGATCCTCCCTCCCCCGCACTCTCTCCAAAGAGTCCAAGCTGTATGGTATGAAAGATAGCGGCCCTCCCAACCCTCCCAATGCTGTCCAAAGCAAGACTAACTCGCTCCTACCTCCCCCGCCCCCACCTATCCCATCAGGTACTGAGCATTCCCTCATTTTCACTGCATGCCCTAGCACCATCCGTAATCACCGACACTAGAGCGCCATGCTGCTCCCATCTGATGATTTTACATCCGCACGCGGAGCCGCCCAATCAAATGCATGTGATTTCATCCGTTATTTAAAGAATCCAGAGGGCACCTTT
>NW_024651658.1:0-207 GCF_008729295.1 Plectropomus leopardus
AGAATGGTTGTCCTGAGGATGCCAGGGTCAGCAACACTACCCCAACAAAAAAGCACTTACTGCATTCACAGCACAAGTCAGTGCTTCTGTTTGGGTAATGTTGATGCCAACTTTTAGCATGGAGACAGTCGTTCAAAAATGGTCGAAAATTGGACCTCATCTGTGTTTTTTTGTTGTTGAAGAAACCTCACAACTAAGACAACCCCA
>NW_024651659.1:0-256 GCF_008729295.1 Plectropomus leopardus
ACTGCAATGGAGACACTGATGGCTTTTGTGTTCATAAGTGCTTCCCTCTGGGGTTGTCTTATTATGAGTCTTCAACAGAGAGAACAACGCACAAGTGCCGACAATGTCAATGTTTCACCATTGACACACCAGTATCACAATGAACAAAGTTGGCACCAACATTACCCAAACACAAGCACTGACTTGAGTTCTGACTGCAGTAAGTGCTACTTGTTGGGGTTGTGTTGCTGACCGCTTCATTCCCAGGTCAGCCCTT
>NW_024651660.1:0-425 GCF_008729295.1 Plectropomus leopardus
CTAAGGTCAGGTCAGCCAGTGCCACTTGACCAAACAGTTGTGCCAGCAATAGCAGAGCAAATGTTGCAAAGCTTGAGGCTGGCTTCCATCGTCTCATTATTGCATGGAAAACCTTTGGCGCATGAATCTAAATATGTTTCTTCATACTCTGTTTCCCTAGTAGACAGGCAGCCACAAGGAAGGGATGTTGTGTTCTTGTTGGATGGATCTGATGCCACTAGAAGTGGCTTCTCAGCCATGCGAGAATTTGTCCAAAGACAAGTAGAGAAACTCAGTGTGGATGACAACAAAGATCGTGTCTCAGTAGTCCAGTACAGCAGCGATCCAGCCGTACAGTTCTATCTGAACACGTACACCACAAAGGGCGAGATCCTTGACACTCTCAGAGATTTGAGGCACAAAGGCGGAAGACCCCTCAAGACTGG
>NW_024651661.1:0-244 GCF_008729295.1 Plectropomus leopardus
AGAGTCAAACTTGCAACAACAAACCTGTGTCTGAGAACTCTGGCCTTTTCCCAACAATCGAAAAAAACGTGACAACTCTTAGCGGTGGATCACTCGGCTCGTGCGTCGATGAAGAACGCAGCTAGCGGCGAGAACTAATGTGAATTGCAGGACACATTGATCATCGACACTTCGAACGCACCTTGCGGCCCCGGGTCCCCCCCGGGGCTACGCCTGTCTGAGGGTCGCTTTGCCATCAATCGGA
>NW_024651662.1:0-270 GCF_008729295.1 Plectropomus leopardus
GCCCCTTATGTCAAAATAAAAAAGTCCCTCCTCAGTACTAAAAAAACTAATTAACATGTCTCCTCCTTGTTACACCATCCCCTCCACTCTAATAAATAATGAACAGTCCCTTAGTTTTTAGACTTTCCTCCAATATTTGCTTTTTTTTCTTGTGAATAACTGAATAATTTTTCTCCTTTAGACCCTTAAACACAATTAAATTAAAGAAGGGAAAATAACTCTTTGGTTGAAATAGTCAAGTGTGGATTAACATCTATTGAAGAGGGTTTG
>NW_024651663.1:0-230 GCF_008729295.1 Plectropomus leopardus
TAAGTGCACTTTTTTTGTAGGGGTTAACACGACAAATGCTGTAGATGGAGATAGATGTTATTGGAATAGCATCCAGATTACCTCAAATGGAGACACTGATGATTATTGTGTTCATAAGTTCTTCACTTTGGGGTTGTCTTGTCTGTACTCTCTTCGATAGATGTATCACTGAAAAAGTGCAGAAGCAACAGTGTTACTCCATTTTTGTACCTCTTTCTAAGATGAATGTA
>NW_024651664.1:0-234 GCF_008729295.1 Plectropomus leopardus
TTCCTCAGTCCTATTTCAAGCAGCTAGATTCAATCATTATACCTTTTATTTGAAATTATAAGACAGTTAGAATATCTAAAATTCGCTTACCAAAAATCTAAGTATGAATGTGGTTTCTCTTTTCCGAACTTTCCGAAATGTATTATTGGGATGCACATGTATCCATTCTAGCATGGTGGAAAAAGGGTCCCCCTTATAATGCAGACTTCTGCCCAGCTTAGTTGCATACAGAGC
>NW_024651665.1:0-221 GCF_008729295.1 Plectropomus leopardus
CACCTTCCACCACAACCGAAACAACCACAACTTTGCCATCCACAACTCCATCTTGCCCTGGGGGACATGATATGAAATGTGAGTGGACACAATGGATCAATCTTGGCAAGCCCACATCAGGCCCTGATGGTGGAGATGATGAATCCATCAAGAATATAATCTCTGCTGGTCATTACGTGTGCTCTGCTCCTGAAGAAATACAGTGTAGAGCTGTTCTTTAT
>NW_024651666.1:0-237 GCF_008729295.1 Plectropomus leopardus
TCTTCCAAAAAAAAAAAACCCATGATATATGAATGGGCTAAGTTCAATAGGAGAGTGAAGCAGCCAACTGAAAAAGTGGACTCATTCATCACAGCACTTTATGCACTGGAAGAAAATGATGAGGATGGAGAATTGCATGGTGAACTTTTGAGAGACAGAATATTAGTGAATCTTAATAATTCATCACTGACAGAGAAGATGCAGCTTGACAAAGACCTGCCACCCACAAAAGCTATC
>NW_024651668.1:0-1738 GCF_008729295.1 Plectropomus leopardus
CTCTAAATGTATATTTTCTGTGCTTATACTTTTATATAGTTAAAGTTGAAGTGTGTAACATATTTAAACATAGAGCAGAATAATCCAAACTTACTGATCCTCTCATGAAAGATGAATCTCCTTCTGTGTCCATGAGCCTGGTGCGCTCGCTGTTCCCATCTGTGCCCACCAGCTTAATGAAGACTTGGTCAGAAGTGCCGGCATCGTCCACATAGGAAGTGGATACGGTCACTTTATAATCCTCCATTGTCACTCTGGAAAGCAAAAGAATCAAATAAATTATAACTTTTTTTTCTATAATAGCCACTTCAGCACTGATTAGGTTAAATGTCATTACATGAAGCAGAAAAACAACCTTTAAAATACAGGAAATTTGTATGTCCTGGTTGCTGAACCTTTATCTTAACTCTTGGAAGTACTGCAACAATCTTGGTGTCAGTATTGCATAACATAGATTTTCTTTTGTTATAGAATTCCGTTTCTGTATACCCACCTCTATGTATGTACTGATGTTTAGTTTTTCATTATACATATTTTACATTACATTACATTATTATTATTTATTTTTGTTTATACTTATTTGCATACTTATTTTTGTTTAGTCCTGTCAGCTTGTTCTCATTTATGTCCTGTGGAGGAAGCCTGTGGGGAGGAGAGAGGGGGGTTCTGGGGAAAAAAAAATAGAAAATGCATTCTGTAATACCTGTCAGTACATGCGCAACACAATTTCTGATTTTTTTCAATAAACTATTGAACAGACAAGACTGGTATCACAATGACAATGGCATTAGCAAAGGGTATTATAATAACTAAATCATATTTTCTTCTCACTGATTTATTACAGTCCATTTGCTAAAAAAGTAATTTTGTCTCTCTCACCTTTTAATGAGACCAGAAGTTCGTTTCATTTTGCTCTGCTGAATAACATTGTCCCCACTGATCTCTCTTTTTATACAAACAGTTTTTGGGAGTGTCTAGTCAGTGAAAGTGAGCAGTGAAAGTGATGTAACCTGGACATATTTAAACAATCACTGCACTTGTAAAACAACAGAGAAGTGATCTCAGTTATGATTACCGTTAAAGGTGGGGCCATCACAGTCAACTTAAACTTTTAGCTCTAAAAAACAAGAGACAAATGTTCACTTGGACAGTCTATTCAGATTTATCTGTTAGTTAATAGCTGTAATATGATGGTACCAATTTGTAGAAAAAAAAAAAATTTACAGTAGAATATACAGAAGTAGAAATCTCTTTGCACATTATTGAATAAGGTCATTCACCGTGAATCTGCCCCTAGGCCTACTTGTCTTTCATGGGAACGATATTAAAGAATAGCAATTACTGTTGACAGGTATAGGCCTGACTCGTAAATCCATCCTTCCATCCATTTTCTTCCGCTTATCCGGTGCCACGTCCTGGGGCAACAGGCGGGGCAGATCATTCCAGATGTCCCTATCCCCAGCAACACTTTCCAGCTCGTCCCGGGGGACCCCAAGGTGTTCCCAGGCCGGACGAGATATGTAATCCCTCCAGCGTGTTAGATTCACCCAGAGGGGACAGTCCACCATTTTCCAGCAGAGAACCAAGGCCTCTGATTTGGAGGTGCTGACTCTCATCCCGACCGCTTCACACTCTGCCGCAAACCACGCCAGTGCATGCTGAAGGTCACAGTGTGATGAAGTCAACAGAACTGCATCATCTGCAAAAAGCAGAGATGCAATTCTGAGGTCCCCAAACC
>NW_024651669.1:0-249 GCF_008729295.1 Plectropomus leopardus
ACCACTACAGAGAAAATCTATGGAGTGAGAGATCTACGATTGGCGCTGCTGAGCAGAACAGCTTCAGTGAGACTAATAACCAGAGTTGACACCATAGACCGAGCCACAGTCAGACAGTCATATCCGAAACTCTGTGATGGACTCAGGCTGCTTCACACTTCACACCATGAAGCTCAAACCTGACGCCAAGCCATTTTCTTTGAAAATGCCACAGCAGGTCTCATTACCTCTCATGGGTAAAGTGAAAAA
>NW_024651670.1:0-246 GCF_008729295.1 Plectropomus leopardus
TGCGCTGCACAGCAGCGATAGGCTACTACTACCCATGTACACAAAATGATGTTGAATGGTGCACATATCGGGTAAGTATAATGGATAATATGCAATTATGGACACAGCGTATGCTTCTCTCTGCCCCCTTTTCTTCTCCTTATCCTTCCAGCTGTGGTAGGAGGACATCCTTTATGTCCCTTCCAGTCCATGACCTCTTTGCCTTTCTACTGTTTTGTCCCGTCTGTTGCGCAGTGATAAAGTCCA
>NW_024651671.1:0-268 GCF_008729295.1 Plectropomus leopardus
CCAGAAGGAACTTCTGACTTTTTAGGGCTTTTATTGATACATAAAACGTGACTTTTTGGGTGATGTTATGAAGTCATGTCAGAGTCATTCAGTTTTCCTTGTTTTTTTTTCCTGTTTCTTTTTTAAAAGTACCATGCATTTCAAATGTAAAAATCCTCCTTTTTAGTTCTTCGCCTTTCAAGACTTTTCAAAGATGAACTTAATACATTTGAATACCAGTTCAGGCCCTATTTAAAAATAGGGCCTGAACTGGTATTCAAATGTATTA
>NW_024651672.1:0-256 GCF_008729295.1 Plectropomus leopardus
TTTTTGTCTTCGGTTAGCTTCTGTGAGCCTGTCTTCACCGTGCATGCTGTTGTCAGCAAAGAAATACGCATTTTTTTCTTTGTTGGTTGCTGTTTTTCGGCCTTATCCATAGTTCATCTCCCGAGACCGCGCGCCGAGGGTAGTGAGCTTGACTGAGCTCGTGAGGGGGACGGGGGTGCGCAGCGTGTGCACGAGCGGTGACACTGCGCGTGCAGCAAATCCCAATATAAACACCAGGAGGAGCTAGAGGAACCTT
>NW_024651673.1:0-266 GCF_008729295.1 Plectropomus leopardus
TAGGATTTAGGGTATATATTGGCAGACAGTGTCTGAAATTTACTTTTCGACACATAAGCCAAGCTGGCTGGTAGATGAAAAAATCTAACGGCCAAGCATTTTTTTTTTTTTTTATCAGCCAAAATGATAAATTGTCTCTTTTTTCACATATACATTTGTGAAAGTACATTTAATTGAGATAATAGTAAACTTAGAGAAGAGGCCAGAGCAAAATCTGAAGCAAAATTGTTTGAATATACTGAAAAACTCATCACCACAGCCTCAGC
>NW_024651674.1:0-271 GCF_008729295.1 Plectropomus leopardus
CATGACAACCCCAAACTTTAACCATAACAACCCCAAACTTTAACCATAATAAACCCCAAACTTTAACCATAATAAACCCCAAACTTTAACCATGACAACCCCAAACTTTAACCATAACAACCCCAAACTTTAACCATGACAACCCCAAACTTTAACCATAACAACCCCAAACTTTAACCATAATAAACCCCAAACTTTAACCATAATAAACCCCAAACTTTAACCATAACAACCCCAAACTTTAACCATGACAACCCCAAACTTTAACCAT
>NW_024651675.1:0-226 GCF_008729295.1 Plectropomus leopardus
TGCTGACTGATGAACCAACTCTGGATGGGCTGCATGCGCAACAGATTGAGTGGGATCACTGCTGATGATGCCACCATCATTCCTAGCATCACCATGCACTGGCACACTTGGACCGTGTGACTCTGGCACAAGACCCGAGCTGTCTTTTGAATACCCAACCATCTGTCTCCAGACAGATGCACTCACATTGACCGGGAATTCGAGCCCCAGAAAAGTTGTCACTGTC
>NW_024651676.1:0-234 GCF_008729295.1 Plectropomus leopardus
ATTGTGTCACACAGTAATGACGTTAGTTCCACTGAAAAATAACAAGACGATTTTTTCAGGGGACAAAACAAACAAAGGTGTAAAGACATTAACCTCATATTTTTCTCAGTCATGTTCCAATAATGTTGATGAGCCACCCTGTTTGCAAAATGTTTTTTGAAAATGAATACTGTTGTTGAAATGGGACGACATACATCAGCCTCCAAGCTGGTGCAACTGCACTCTGATTTAAAT
>NW_024651677.1:0-310 GCF_008729295.1 Plectropomus leopardus
ATTTAAAAAAACAAAAAACAAAATATGAACCACTAGGCTACACTATTTTAGGGTAACCTTTATTGCCTTTTTAAATTATGGTTATTCTTTTCACTTTTTTTGTATGAAGTAGAGAAACAAAACACAAAAAGCACAACACAAAATATAAACCACCACTACTATTATAAGGTAAACTATTACAGCTTAGACCAAATTAAGCTTATATATATATATATGATGCCCATATATATTAAATGAAAAGCGCATTAAATATTTAGAAGGCAATGGTTTGGTCAGATAATTACAGTTGTGTCGTTTGTGATATTTATAC
>NW_024651678.1:0-270 GCF_008729295.1 Plectropomus leopardus
TTAAACATTTGTGCAGTTGTTTAATTCATTTCATTATCTGACAAAGGCTTTTTTAGGGGAAAATAATTGATTAGGACCACTATATCCAATCAGTAACTATTAACAAACATTTTAGCAGGAAATACAATAACCATTTAACGGTCTATACAACAGTTTCTTCTGTAAAAAGACACTATGCTTAGTTATAGGCACCTACATAATAAAAAAAATATCATATGCACAAAAACTGACAATGTAACCCTGTTTCAATATAAATTTTATTTGCAGGAC
>NW_024651679.1:0-1491 GCF_008729295.1 Plectropomus leopardus
GTCCCCAAACCGGACCCCTTCCTCCCCCCGGCTGCGCCTTGAGATCCTCTCCATGAAAATCACGAATAGGTTTAAAGACAAGGGGCAACTCTGGCAGAGGCCAACACCCACTGGGAACGCGTTTGACTTCATTTGCGGACACAGCTCTCACTTTAATTATACAGGGACCAAATGGCTTGCAGAAGCGACCCCGGTACCCCGCACAGGACTCCCCGAGGGACACGGTTATAAGCCTTCTCCAAATCCACTAAACACATGAAGACCTGATAGGCAAACTCCCACGCCCCCTCCAGCAGCCTCGCAAGGGTTAAAGAGCTGGTCTGTTGTTCCACAACCAGGACAGAATTCACATTGTTCCTCCTGAATCCGAGGTTCAACGATCAGTCGGAGCCTCCTTCCCAGCACCCTGGAGTAAACTTACCTGGGAAGGCTGAGCAGTGTCATACCCTGATAAATAGAGCACACTCTCCAGTCCCCTTTTTTTAAAAATGGGAACCACCACGCCGGTCTGCCACTCCACAGGCACTGTACCCGACCTCCACGCGACACTGAAAAGGCGTGTAAGCAAAGACAGCCCAGCAATGTCCAGAGCCTTCAGCATCTCAGGGCGAATCTCATCCACACCTGGCGCCTTGCTGCCTAGAAGCTTTTTGACTACCTCAGCGACCTCTGCCAGAGCTATGGATGAAGAATCCCCCGAGTCTTCAGAATCTGCCTCCTCAACTTAGGACGTGACGGCAGGGTTCAGGAGTCCCTCAAAGTGTTCCTTCCACCGCTCAGCAATATCCCCAGTACGGGTCTGCAGTTCTCCTCCCCTGCTGAGCACAGCGTGAGACAAACACTGCTTTCCCTTCCACTGACTGGTAAATAATTATGCACAAACATACTGTTCAAGTACTTATTAAATATTCTGAAAATTTGTTGATACACTTTGTGTGTGTGCGCTGTGTGTTTGCTCTGTGTGTGTGTGTGTGCGTACCATGAAGGGGGTAAAGCTGCATTTTATTGTGAAATCCTGGTTTGTTAAAGGGAAATAATAAATCCTTGAATTCAGCTGTTGCAAAGAAACTTTCTCTTGATATACTCAGGCATCACACTGTTTAGCTTACCAGAAAGTTTCTGTTGTGGTCTACAAAAACAACGAATTCAACTTTCTTTTTTGTGTTTTTGCCTTCCATTTTACAAAACAAAATGTTGGTCATGATTATCTGCTGAATGTTAAAATGATAACCTGACTGAAGAATTCTCTCATTAAAGAAAGTCAGCTGATCTTCACTGCTTTATGTCACTCAGACTGCAGGATGTGGTGGGACTGGGTGGACATGAAGGGCCGAACTGAATGTCTGAACTGGAAATCTCTTTGCACATTAGTGAAGAAGATCGGTCACCCTGAATCTGCCCTTAGGCTTACATGCCTTTCATGGGAACCAGGGTATTAAATTACCTGTGCTGTCAATCACTTTTATCTACTGATGTGTTATTGATAAAACT
>NW_024651680.1:0-331 GCF_008729295.1 Plectropomus leopardus
GCAGCTCAATATAATCTTAAAGGAATTAAGATTATATTGAATTTTTGGCGATTTTTTTCCCTTTAAAAATTATGATGTTTTTTTTTCACATTTGGTGGATTTTTTTTCTTTAAAAATAATTAATAATGATGATCTAATGATGTTTTTAAGGAAAAATCTGTGACTTTCTTTGTCTTATTTTTTTGCTGATTTGTTTGTGCAGTTTTGTTTTTTTTCTTTTAAATTTTTTGGTAATTTTTAAAGAAAACATGCCTTCCAAACCTGGGGGCCCACTAAAATTAAAATCTATTGATAACAATCCTTAAAATCCATAAAAATGTATAAAATAAAT
>NW_024651681.1:0-206 GCF_008729295.1 Plectropomus leopardus
TAACTATAACTTTAACTATAACTATAACCATAACTATAACTATAACTATAACTATAACTATAACTATAACTTTAACTATAACTATAACCATAACCATAACAATAACTATAACTATATCTATAACCATAACTATAACTTTAACTATAACTATAACCATAGCTATAACCACAACTATAACTATAACTATAACTTTAACTATAACTATA
>NW_024651682.1:0-246 GCF_008729295.1 Plectropomus leopardus
ACCATAACTATAACTTTAACTATAACTATAACTTTAACTATAACTATTACCATAACTATAACTATAACCATAACTATAACCACAACTATAACTATAACTATAACTTTAACTTTAACTATAACTATAACCATAACCATAACAATAACTATAACTATATCTATAACCATAACTATAACTTTAACTATAACTATAACCATAGCTATAACCACAACTATAACTATAACTATAACTTTAACTATAACTATA
>NW_024651683.1:0-218 GCF_008729295.1 Plectropomus leopardus
TTAGTATTTCCTTAACTTGAGCATTGACTTGAATGACAAATCAGTAAGTGCTACTTGTTGGGGCAGTTTTAAGTGACAAAATCAACTGGTTGAGCTATATTTTCTCTCAGATCACTGCAATGGAGACACTGATGGCTTTTGTGTTCATAAGTGCTTCCCTTTGGGGTTGTTTTATTATGAGTCTTCAACAGAGAGAACAACGCACAAGTGCCGACAAT
>NW_024651684.1:0-267 GCF_008729295.1 Plectropomus leopardus
ACAAAGTTCTGCTGTTTAACCCACGCTGTCCTCTCCGTGACTCTTTCAGCTGCCTTCTCGGACAGGCCTCGGGCCCTGCAACTTGGCCCAGTGCCAGCCGCCTGGCGGAGGCCATTTGCAGCCGGCTCTGCCAACTCCATCCCGGAGCCACGCGGTTCGAGGGGGTCACCAGGACTCGGTGGTCCCTTGTCCTCTCGGACTACGTGGCCATCAGAGAGGTAGTGCTGGCCAGCCCGAGGCTGATGGCTCAGACTGACATTCAGCTTT
>NW_024651685.1:0-328 GCF_008729295.1 Plectropomus leopardus
AATCATATATAAACTTACAGATTAGGAAATGTTAAAAACAAAAACCAATAGAGAGTGGAGGAGAGTGGATGTCAGTGTGATGTGTTTGAAGGAGGGACTCCATCATTTAAAGAAATAAGAAGTTCCTGGTTTGCAGTTGAAGAAGAAAGCGAGGCGTTAAACGTCACAGCTTCAAACATGAACGTCTGTCACACTTTGATGTGCATCTTCCTCCTCTGTGAGTACACTCTTCTGCTTCTGTCATTCTCTAAGTTTATTATGTATTTTTTCTTTATTTATTCACAGATGTTTAGTTAATTTTTGACAGCAGACGGGAAACAGTTTCTCG
>NW_024651686.1:0-268 GCF_008729295.1 Plectropomus leopardus
CGAGTCCTTAAACACACCACAGAACCCTTCAACAAAACTCAGCCATAGAAATGATCACAAAGGTGGCAACTTTCTTCCCTTCTTTTATTTTTCAAACAATATTTTCAATGAAATTTGCAAAAATTGCAAATTAAAATATGTACATCAATGTTCAAATATATATCCCCTCGTACAGTCAAACATTCCCCCAGAAAAGACAATAAAATTCCAATGACAATAATTATAATAATAACTGATTATAAATTAACCAATATAAATAATTAATTAG
>NW_024651687.1:0-238 GCF_008729295.1 Plectropomus leopardus
GCAAGTATTTTAAACCTTGGAACTCTGAGCAAATTTTATTCCAAAATAGGGGGGGGCTCAACACAACAGTACAAACTGTATGTGTTCTGGTAAGTATTTTCTCATCTTCTCTTCCTTTCTCTTCTTCTTCTCTGTCTCTTTTTATTTTGTCTCTCTCTTCCTCTTTCACCTTTTTTTTTAATCATTTAACAGTCTGAATAACTGTTTTTACTCAAAATCAAGAGATGAGAGGATGATG
>NW_024651688.1:0-444 GCF_008729295.1 Plectropomus leopardus
TAGGTTTAGTTTTACTACTCCTCATACATATCGTGTTTAAGGTAACTTTATGACTCTGCTGTCTGTCAGTGTTTGTTTGACAGGTGAGAACCGCAGATTTATCTTTCTGTCTCACTACATCTATTTGTACAGATTACCAGTGTTGGGGAAGCTATTTTGAAAGCATAGCTTTACAAGTTACCAATTACTTTATACAAGAAGAAGCTGAGCTACAGCAAAGCTACCCGAGTGGGAAATCTAGTTTGGTTAACGAAGAAAGAGTAGTTTAAACTACTTTGAAAAAATAAATAAATCTGACATTGCACATGTGATACAAAATTATTTTTAAAAAAACATATTATCACATGCCAGCAAAAAAATGCAATGCCAGCAAATGAAAATGATTTTTTTTTTTTTTTTTTTGGAATAACTGCCCACTTTTTTACGGGTCATAAACCAAAAAAA
>NW_024651689.1:0-309 GCF_008729295.1 Plectropomus leopardus
ATTCAATCCAAATCCATTTATAAAGCACATTTTAAAACAACAACAGCCCACCAAACCGCTGAACAAAAAAAAGTAGCAAAATAGACCTTACAAACAACATATTAGTAGAAACACAAAGACTAGTTTTAAAGACAAAAGGGCAATAATATAGGAAAGCAACACTCATTGTAACGTAAAAGAGAATAAAATTGCAACTGAAAGAATGACTGAAAAAGCTGAGTCATTTATCTTGGGACATCATGGTGTAACTGGTCAAACTTAAGTAAGCGGAGCACCAAAAAAGAAAACGACTCTGACAACATAAGTTTC
>NW_024651690.1:0-4505 GCF_008729295.1 Plectropomus leopardus
TTGTTTTTTATTGGCACAATCCAAGGTTGTTCAAACAAGTTCTGGAGTTCTTGAGAAATGTTGAGCAATATTAAATAATGGTAATTATTGTTCACAGGTGAAGGCCTGACTGGTAAATAATAACACAGAAAAAGTTAAGGTGCTCCTCTACACCGTTGATGTCGACAGCAACGATTTTGGGCTTTCTGGCTTCGGTCGTGTTGGTGGGCCCGACCAGTGACAGCTCACAGAAGTGTCCATGGCAGAGATCCTCAGGGTTATCTCTGCTTTCAGGTCACAGTGCCAAAGGCTCCCGAGACTTTAAGAGAGGAAGTTACGGGAGATGAGGTGAGGGAGAAAATAGGTGTTGGCTTTCGGAAAAGTTCTCTAAATAATTTAAGTGAATGAATTTTGATAAGTAATTTATGTACACAAGAGAGGCAGAAGATAATAGTGTCATGTTAGATATTATTGTTTTTTCTTTAAACCAGGAAACCAGTGATTCGGCCTGAATGCCTTCTATGTTAACTAAACCTGCATTAATGAAAAATTTGACACCGTCCTTTTGAACAGTTTTCACTCTTTATTTTCTTTATCAGAATCAGATTTCAATTTAATTTATACTAATGAAGTTCAATTTTGTTGAGCATTTTGAATCAGCTCTATGGCACTTTGATATACATTTTAATCCCAGATTTCAGCTCTGAAGAGATCAATAAAACTAAACAAGTATGAGACACTGACTGGTCCTTACTTTGATGGCAGAAACTAGTGAATGAACGATTAATTTAGACGACTAATTTTAGTCTCTGGTATGTACCGAGTCAACCTGTTGCTTGTCCGAGTACTCATGGATTACCGGTGTGTTAACGTAGTGCAGCAACAGCTCTGTATGAGCGAGGACAGATTAAATCAGACTCAAGTCGAGACCTCTGTCAGCCAAGGCAAGTGGTGCATTCACATGCTCTTTGGATGGTCATTCTTCCAACTTTGTTGTGTTCAGCTTTGAGTTGTAGTGTGCAAACAATATGGATGCTACAAAGATTTTATTTTCAATGTAAATCTGGGTAATGAATATTATATGGTGTTTTACTGGGTTATGTACCAATCAACCATTGGTCTGGGAAGTGTGACTTGACAACCCAGATTGTTGGACTGTAAAATGTTTCTTGAGGAGGAAGTGCTGGTGCAGATATTAAGAGCTGCCATGGATGAATGTCACCACCCACCCTTTATTATTCAGCTTTGGCTGAATGACAAGATTACAACTGTCATATGCGCAACGGCAGACAGGGACTGGCAGGCCTGTGCCAAAAAAAGCAAACCTACCAGTTTCTCAGAGTCAGTTTGAGTTATGAATGCACATTTTGATACAAACTTCTTAAGTAGTAAAACCATGTTCTTGTAATACTGATTCAGTTATTTTCAAAACTGAGTTCCAGGTTCAAGTGTGAATAAATTCTATGTCTCTGACTTTTCATATCACCTATGATTATATCTGTCTTGTCTTGTTTGTGGACATCCAGGAAATAAAATCATTAATACAATTGACTAGTTTGTTAACGGGACTGAGATCATCAGAGGGAAGTGAAATTAATATTTGCGTGTCATCGGCATATGAGTAGTAAGAAATATTGTGTTTTTGATAATACCAAGTTGAAGCATGTTTGGTACTATGTTTAAGTGAGACTTGTGATTATTAAATAAAAATCCAGCCACATTCATTTGTTATTGATATGCACTATGTTGGTTTTCATTTCTGTAGCACATAAAGCTCAAACAAGTGCAAACTGTCACATGTTGTTCATTAAATATATATGTGTTTGTATACCAAGAAACTTCTCAATGCAGCTTCATATTTTGTATTTTACATTTGTAATTGTGAGAGAAAATTCATTTTTTAAAGAGAAGAAAAAACATCCACCATGTTATGTGCATCAATATTATGTTTTTTATTGTGATTTCATGCATCATGAGAGGAATACACTTTAGAGATGAAAGTGAGGTTCCTCTCAAACACTAAGGAAATGCAGTTTTTGTACAAAGAGAAAAACAAGTTGAAGAACACAAGAAAAGCCCATCACTATTTCAGAGGAAATGGTAGTGCACAGTGTGTGTGCGTGCGTGTGTGTGTATGTGTGTGTGTGTATGTATGTATGTGTGTGTTTGTATGCATGGGGGGGGGTTATAGACAGTCACGAGGACTTCTCTGCACAGTCAGGAGGCATTATCAAGGCACTATTCCAAACGTATAACGAACTAACCGCACCCTATTGTGATGAGCTATAGCTTGACTTTCTCATGAAACCATAAACAACCCAGAACAAAACAGGATATAATAAACCTGTTTGTTAGACATTTCAATAATAATTCTTAAGACAGTTTTTTCTCTTAAGTGTTACAGTCATAATGTAAAATAGTATTTTTTCCCCATAATAAGTTATTAGATGTCCTGCATATGCATTTAAAAAAATTATATAAAACTATAAATAAGATTATAATAAGAGAGGACTTCATTTGGACTTCATCATTTAAAACTATATTTTCACTATAGTTAAATTAATTGTATTGTTTACAAATAACTTGAACACTAAATGACTGCATGCAGTAGTTTTTCCTTCCACCCTCGTATCATTTTTATCAGAACAGACAGTTGTTGCTTTTTCTCAGTTTCATATTTGGCCAACAGCTGAGAACATCAAACCCTCTTATATTCAAATGGCCACACTATTTTCTATCCCAGTTGGATCTAAGTATGTGTATGGCAACTCCAGACTAATGTTTCTGATGTTGATGTTTTTACTTAATAGTTGAAGCTCTCCTTGAAAAGTCTTCATCAGCCTGCAAGGAATCTCCTAACTAAAATAATCCTTCAGGTACAGGCCAAGAGGGACCTGATGACATCAAAAATATATTAAAATGATCATTTTTCCACCACTATTTGGAATATAATATACAGTTGTAGTACATGAGCAGGATTTTTATCAGTGACTCAAAGGCAGTATTTTTCTGTAATTACATAGGTTACTGTGGGCTTCTACGAAACATAAATGTGATTTGTGTAATTTTTCATGAGTTTTAAGGCACTTACAAAGTCAGATGACGGTTTGCTGAGTAAGCACATGACGGCTGTTGCATTAGCTGTTGTGCCTTTGTCCGGGAATATCTGCAACATAGTGGCCTCGCTTGTTGTCCACTTTGTGGTTGGTGGAGGAAGCTGCAGGTTGATTGGAGTGTTAGGCAATGATGCAATGATCATGAATGCGATGAACGAATGATTGGCAGATGACTGATTAATACTGTTTTAGGCCATACCATGCCATTTTGTTGGTCAGCTGGTCCACCGCTTTGATCTACACTGAAGTATTTCAACAGCTATAAGATGTATGAAATTTGGATTAAAGCTAAAACTTGCACAGACTGTCATTGTCCCCAGAGGATGAATCCTAATGAGTGATCCCCTGACTTTTCCTCTAGCACCACATGAGGTTAACATTTTTGGTTTTCAGAGTAATGTCTTGCCATTCAATTTGGTTTAGAAATTCATGTTTACCCTTGTATGACCTGTGATAATTGTGGTGATAACTGTGGTAATAACTGTGGTGGTTTTTTGACCAAACACGTACAAAACTAATGACATAATGTTTTTTGCTATCTTGCAAATGTTTGTATGCTAACTTTCTAAATAAGGGCCTGTGTCCATATTGCTTATTTTTTCCCAGTATTGGCATCGTTTTTCAATTGTTTCCAATAAGATAAGAGCGTACTGCAGCCACCTAAAGAAAGCGCACTGCAGCCAGCAACCTTTTTCTGAGAGCTCTTCCGTGTTTCTGTCGCCTCTCCGACCACTTCTTATTGAACTTTTCAGAAAGGTACCTCTGACATAATTGCTGCTTCTGTAGCAAAGCCACTGTCCACTGTCAGAACAAAAACAGAACAGCTTATTTTTTGGGGCAGGTTGGCTGGCGGACATTAGATGTTGTGTTATGCTTTTATACTATTCCCTTTGTAAGTTTGTGTAGTCAACCCTTTGCTACCCACCTCGCCTCATGTTAGTGTCTGGATATTGTTGTCATGGAAACAAACCAGTGCAAAGCACATAATTAAAAAAAAAAGTTCTGGCAGAGCTCTTTTATGAGGTGCTGGGATGAAGCGTTTCCCAGTGCCCTGCCACTGCCCTCTGCTGAAGAAAAAATGCTATGTGGACACATGACCTATAAGATTGTGATCTCAGTAAACATTTCACTTCTTAAAAGTCAGCATTTTAGTGTAATTGTAATTTTTTAGCATTTGCAGTTGCATTCAGCTCAAAGCACTGGTGAGCCTATGTACAGCATCACAGGCCTGCTAGCATGCTTGTAGACTCTTGTTTATGCCATCCATCTCTTACGAATTCAGAAAAAAACTCCAAAACCTCATCAACTTATTCCAGATAAATAGCAACATTACAACTGGTCATCACCTGTCCAGTGTTCATAGCTGAGTGCTGTCCCGAGCAGGTGAAGATCACCATGGTGACAAATTTG
>NW_024651691.1:0-378 GCF_008729295.1 Plectropomus leopardus
GCTCCCTCTGTGTGAATGGTGTCTGCTGTGTACTGTCTCTCTCTCTCTCTCTCCTTCTGTGTGAATGGTGTATGCTGTGTACTGTCTCTCTCCCTCTGTATGAATGGTGTCTGCTGTGTACTGTCTCTCTCTCTCTCTCCTTCTGTGTGAATGGTGTAGGCTGTGTACTGTCTCTCTCCCTCTGTATGAATGGTGTCTGCTGTGTACTGTCTCTCTCTCTCTCTCCTTCTGTGTGAATGGTGTAGGCTGTGTACTGTCTCTCTCCCTCTGTATGAATGGTGTCTGCTGTGTACTGTCTCTCTCTCTCTCTCCTTCTGTGTGAATGGTGTAGGCTGTGTACTGTCTCTCTCCCTCTGTATGAATGGTGTCTGCTGTGTA
>NW_024651692.1:0-333 GCF_008729295.1 Plectropomus leopardus
TTTACTGTACACAATGTGTCCATCCCATAATATACATACATAAACAGAAGAACTACAGATTGGATTAGATTAACTTTACTCGATCTCAGTGTCTCTGTGACATAAGAAACATGTTTAGTGTTGAAACAATTATGTTTAATCGATTACATGATCCAACAGGATATGTATTGACGACTATGTTAATAATCAGATAATCAAGAGTCTTTTATTTAAGCAAAAAGCTGAGCATTTTCTAGTTTTAGAGTCTCATTTGGGAGAATTTCTCTGTTTAAATTTAATTTTATATTAAATAATGTTCACTGTTGGTCAGACAAAAGGATTAATTTATAATGG
>NW_024651693.1:0-384 GCF_008729295.1 Plectropomus leopardus
ATCAGTTTGAGTTTACTCTGAATCCAGTTATGATAATATATTTTGGTGTATTGATTATTTTTAGAGCAAGAACACATAAACAGATCTACATAAATGTGTATATATGTGGGGTTAGGGTTAGGGTTTTTATTAATGGATCCCTTCTAAATATTGGGCAGTCAGGTGATAACTTAACTAACAAGCAGCTGATGAGAGAAGAGGTACATGTGACAGTTTTTCCATGCCTTTTCTGTCATATTAAAAAAACATTTGTGCCATAATGTATATAATGTATAATATATAATGTATATTCTTGAATGTACACCGAGCAGGATTGTCTGTTACTGTTTGTAAATATGCTCACTAAGGAAAGTGAAGTAAAAGCCAAACGCAGAGTCACTCTTG
>NW_024651694.1:0-409 GCF_008729295.1 Plectropomus leopardus
CGTCCTGACTTTCATTTTCAGTATCAAAGTTATCATTTAGCTCAGTGTCTGGTGATGCCTTTTGATTTTCAGGTCTCTCTGTTTGAGTGTCTGCATCTGTAAGCCCTGCTTGAGGAACATCTACCTTTCCAAGCCTGGAGTGATGTACACGAACATAGGTGCCTCCCTGTCGTACAAATATCGCTGCTCCATCTTGGCAAATGACCACACCAGGACCCTTCTGTTCAGTGCCATCAACCCGCTTGTAGTAGACTTTATCCCTGTGTCATATCTGTCATGAACTGGTCGTAGTTGTTTACGCAGGGCTCTCCTGATCCTCTCAGAGCATTCAGCCTCTGCAAATGCTTTCCTTGCAGCATGTAACACTGTGATGTTCTTGGAAATCCAGGTGCTCATGCTGGTGCTGTCC
>NW_024651695.1:0-409 GCF_008729295.1 Plectropomus leopardus
TTTAGCCACACTGAGTTAATCTAGTCCAGATAGACCTGCTTCCTTGTGGTCCACATGTGAAAAAACACATTGAGATTTTCCTCTTTTCTACCATTTTTCCTTGCATCTTTACAAATAGAACAAATGTTTCATGTATATGAACCTGTGACCGGGATAATTTAGTTCAGATCTGGTGGAGTGATTTTTGATGTGGACATGTGGTCTACAAGTGAAAAACGGAGTGAACTTCTCCTTTATGCATTTTCACAAAATGGAATAAAGATTTTATGATCGCCCCCTAGTGGCTGGCTGCAGTATAGATCACAAAGCCCACCCCTCCATGTTAGTGGATGGGATATGAGCCAAACTAAAAACTCAAAGTTTACATCAAATAAAATTTTCCAAAGATGTTTTTGTCATTTCAGGTAGT
>NW_024651696.1:0-354 GCF_008729295.1 Plectropomus leopardus
TGTTTTTTGGACAGTGTGTGAAATGTGTGAAGGCATCTGATATTGAGCTACACACAAGTCCATCATATAATGTTAAAAGGTTATGTTTGGTGTGGAAATATTCATTGACACCGCCCTCTCTTCATCAGGCTGTTTCAGAAATTAGCTGTCACCTAATTTCAGATGTGTTAGCGGACAGCATCCTTCTTTTTTTTTTTTTTTTAAAGCCATATCCACATTGTTTCAGCCTATAAAACCTGGATCAACATCGATTTTCTTGTGCTCAATTTAGACAACTTTCACGATCATAAACCTCTGAACTGCAACAAAAAAAAAGTAAAAGATGACACATGACCTAAAAATTGCTGGAATGGC
>NW_024651697.1:0-387 GCF_008729295.1 Plectropomus leopardus
TACACCAAACTTGGTGTTTTTAAATGACATTTTTGCCATCCCCTCCTTAAATGTCCAATTTGTACCACATTTTCTGTGGATTGTCAATGGACCAAATTGACCAAAAGTCACATTAAGGTTGTTGATATCGTTACATTTTGAAGATATTGACCAATGCTGAGAAATGTACTCTGGAACTTCCCTACTATCGACCCCTAGGGGTGCAACATTTCCCCCCCCCCCCAAAAATAGGCGTTGCAATACACAAATCAGATGATAAATAAAAAATTGTTTGTCTGATTGTTACAAAACCTGCAGGATATGTTGCATAATAATGTAGAACCATGTGTGTGAAATTATTTGGAAATCACTCAATAGGGGATGCCACCAGTTTCAAACACGTTTATT
>NW_024651698.1:0-299 GCF_008729295.1 Plectropomus leopardus
GAACAAAGTTGGCACCAACATTACCCAAACACAAGCACTGACTTGAGTTCTGACTGCAGTAAGTGGTACTTGTTGGGGTTGTGTTGCTGACCGCTTCATTCCCAGGTCAGCCCTTCTCGATGGCATTTTATTGGTTTAAGAACACTGACACATTTTCCTGTTTGTATTTCCCTTACTTGGGAACTGACTTGACTGTAAATCTAGTAACTGCTACCTGTTGGCCTACTTTTTGGAGGACATTTGCAGTGCTAGGTGGCCTTCATTGTATTGCTACAAAGTACAGCTGATGAAGCAGCAAC
>NW_024651699.1:0-913 GCF_008729295.1 Plectropomus leopardus
CCTATGAATGTCATTAAATCATAATAACATCCTACAATTCAAGAAATATCCTCAAATCTGAGTAATCTCCTAGAATCCGAGAAATGTCCATAAAACCTAGAAACGTCCTAAAATCCTTAAAACATCTGAAAATTCTCATAACTTCTTAAATCTTAGAAACGTCCTGAAATCTTTGAAACATCCTAAAATCCGAGAAATGTCCTAAAACTGTCCTAAAATCCTAGAGAAGTCCTAAAACTTAGAAACGTCTAAAAATCCTAAAAAATCTGAAAATTCTCATTACTTCCTAAATTCTGAGAAATGTCCTTAAATCCTCGAAACAACCTAAAATTCAAGAAATGTCCTAAAATCTGAGAAAAATCCTGAAATTGTACAAACATCGGAAAATCCTATAAAGACCCTAAAATCGTAGAGATGTCCTAAAATCGTGTAAACACAGATTGGGCTGCTGTGAAAAGTGTCCCCAAATCAAAGCGTGTTGAGTGTCCCTCATCTAAAATGTTACGACTCAAACTGGAAAACAAACGTGGTTCTTCTTTTGACAGATTTTTCAGACGAGACATTTTTGGTTTGTCACAGTAGAGATAGCACCGGTGTAAATAACGAAAGAATGACGTCTTTTTTTTTCATTTCGCTGCTTTGGTTTCAGGGCGCTGATATCGTAACACGCAACACAGCTGCCAAATGTCTTTCAGTAACACCTGTGCTTTTCCTACGACGACAAGTCAAAATGTCTGCAGTGTGAAAGGCCCGTTATGGATTAACCCTTTGAAACCTGGAGCGACATCACTTCTCCTGCTTTGAGACGCCGTTCACAAGTATTTCAACTTTTGAACTCTGAGCAAAGTGGAGCAATTTTTTTTCCAAAACATGGGGAAAGGGTAATGAGAAACTTAGTAAGAGATGTACCTGT
>NW_024651700.1:0-448 GCF_008729295.1 Plectropomus leopardus
GGCTTATTTTTCATGGATAGTGTTTACATTGGTTTACGCCCGTATAAACATAAATTATGCTAAATGCAGGCAACAGCTAGAGGCACAGCCTTCTGTTACTTGTAGCATTTTTACTCATTTCTTCACTTTTGTTTTTGTCTTTTTTGATCATTATTTTGTTAGGCTTGTTACTGTAAATGAGTCACAAACATGAAATTTGGGGGTTTCTTCAAGAATGAAATAGATGTCTCTGATGTGTTTTCTGTATTGTGCGGGAGTGTGTAAAAAAACAAAAATTTAAAAACAAACCTGAAGCAAATATTAAGCTTCAGCAGTCAGAGTAAGACTAATCAAGTCAGTATGTTGAAAGTGTGTTTTTAGGGCAAAGTTTCTTTGTTTTGTTTTCTTGTGTGGAGGTGACACATGTAGGGAAATTCACTATAAAATGACACCATGTCAACAGTCGGCT
>NW_024651701.1:0-4419 GCF_008729295.1 Plectropomus leopardus
GCAGAAGCAGCCGGCCTGTTGATGGTCTGTCAGTCTGCAGATCCAGGGACCAGGTTTCCATCCGTCCATTTCCTGCCTCTTATCCAGGTCCTGGGATTCCAGGTTAACCCTTTCCACTCTCTCACCACCCTGAATAGAAAAGGACAAAATAATATTAAGCAGGGTGGTAAACAGGACGACCGACTTTCACGCAAGTCTGGAATTTGTTTCCCATGTTGATGTTTGTGCTCCTTTTCTACACTTTACAATGTGGCTTTTTTGCCGACTCCTAACCCACCATGTGCATTTGTTGACATCATGGTAATGGCGTCCCGGAGCGTAAACAGCTGCGCAGGAGGATATCTAAAAAGCCATAAGCAGATTTTGGACCAGTTTTTGCTGTAAACATGTTTGTTTTTTGCTGTTAAATTGGACATTTTAACACGGGGGTCCATGGAGACTGACTGTTTTGGAAAAAGCCTCAAGTGGACTTTAGACTTCCTCACTGGCTTCATTTCTCAGCCTTGGAGGCTGTTCTTTGTTTTTAAATCACGTTTAGACAAAAACGCCAAACTAAAAACAAAAAAGCCTATTTTTTGAGTTTTTAAAAAAGAAAACGTGTTTGTATGATGACACGGATCCACAAAACCAACCGAAAATGCTGCAGTATGCACGCCAGGCTGGTAGTTGGCGGTGTAACTTTGTAATGACACACCATAGAAGAAGACCACGCGTGAAGTGCAGCCGTGACATCACCGTTTTCACAGGAGGGCGGGCCTTTAAAAAAATGTCACTCTGGAACCCGGTTCCAAAATTTTGAGTTATCAGGCCCCTAAAATTTCGTTGTCGTGTAAGCGAAAGGCCAAACCGCAACAAAAAATTAACGTTTCATGCAAGAACCGTTTCCGTGTAAACGGACCCTTAAACCGCCGCAAAAGGTTCCTCTGTTCCAACACATTTCACTCCGAACTTGTCACGTAGTGACGTTCGGTCAGGTGACCTTCCACGTCAACCTGCGACGTTTTAGGTATCCTTCCAATGCCAAGCTATGACGTGCCGTGATGCTGCTGCAGAAATGCATGTGGATGACGTAAACCGTTACCGTGACGTCAACAAATGCACGTGTTGGGATTAAGCGGCACGGTCCGTATGTTCACACAACAGCGCGGACTGTCACGATGGTTGGGATTAGGCACGAGAGTCACAGATGGTTTGATTTAGGCACATGGTACGGTGTAGAAAACACACACACACACACACACACACACCCCTCCACATGGGAATCAAACTCCAGACTCCCACACCGAAGTCGGTTGTTTGTGAGACCCATCCACCTCCCCACCCGGCCGCCCTATGAGACACTCGTGCTCTTTAACATTACGTGGTCACCCAACCCGTTTTAGCTCCGCACTCGGAACTTCAAAGCTTGTCGTGGACGACCACGGCCCGACCGTCACCGTGTGTCGGGGTGAGACTGGGTCGTCTGTTCGTCTGTATCTGAAACCGACATCGCCGACAAAGTGGCTGAATTTGACTCTGAGTGGACTCTCAAGCTCTTTAGCTTACGTCCGTGGTTGGTTTACAGGGTTTACATAAGTAGAAAGCCTATATAGTGACACCGGGACGCTGTCCGAGTAACGTATTTTGACGCCCTGGCCGGAAAAGAGGAAGCCGTTTTCTGCCTGATGGATATTTCAGGGCTCAGATGAGCGAGGTGCACCTTTGGCAGGAAACAGCAGAAACAGACGCTGTGGGTTTTTTGGCTGCTTGTTGGTGGTCTGACCCTGACAATCACTTATAAATAAAAGCGGTAAAGTCCCGCAGGTTCACGGCGGTTCACGGGGTTTTGTTGGTTTTTCTGCTGGTTTGTGTAACGAGCTCTCAGACACATCCATCACTGCTCACAGTCACCGCGCCACTAACGTTAGCAATCTGCGGCTAACACGCACCCACGCCACAAGGTCAATTAGCCTGACCCGGCTAATTACACACACACACACACACACACACACACACACACACACAAGGAGGTCCATTTGCAGTGTGTGTTGGCCCAAATGAAGACCAATGGCCGGGCAGCTTTAATCTGCTGCTTCTAATGAGGAAACAGAGGAAATAAAACAAGACCAAATGATGATACAACTCTCCTTCAACCAGGATCTGTGTGTGTGTGTGCGTGTGTGTGTGTGTGTGTGTGTGTGTGTGGTATACTCAGGAAAAAAACACTCAGCAGTGATGCTGATCTGTTTTGTTTTACTGACGCTTACAGAGCCCAGATGGTATCGGGTATAATAATAAATAAACAAATAAATAAACCTTGGTTTCTTGAAGTAATAAAATCTAAATAACAGAGTTAATTCTGTGGTTCAGCTGTGATACTTAACCAACCATTTTTCTTACTTACTTTTAGTCTCCATGAGGTGTCAGAGAGCATAAAACAGCATCAAAATAGAGCTGGTTGATCAAAGAAAGTGCCAGAGGAGGAACCCCGACCCCCCTGACAGAGGGCCTAGATAAGACCCTGATGTCCGAAAATCATAGAAAAGTCCGAACATCCTAAAGATGTCCTGGTTTGTTTAGAGAGGCCGTAACAGCCCTAAAAACCATACGTCCTGAATCCTAAAAAGGTGCTAGAAATGTCCTAAAATCCAGAAAATGTCCTGAAATCCTAGAATTGCCCTAAAATGTCCAAAAATCTTATAAACTTGCTAAAAACATAGAAACCTCTGTAAATTATAGAAGTATCCTGAACTCCTAGAAATGTCCAAAAATCCTGGAAACATACTAAAAACTGAGAAATGTTCAAAAAACCTCCTTGAATCCTTGAATGTCCTAAATCCTAAAAATCGGTGCTAACATCTAGAAATGCCCTAAAATCCTGGAAATGTCCTGAAATTCTAGAATTGCCCTTAAAATCCCATAAATGCCCTAAAATCTTATCAATATGCTAAAAACCTAGAAAGCTCTGAAATTCTTTTAAACATCCTTAAATCCTTGAAATGTCCTTGAATTGTTGAAATTCTCACAAATCCTTGAAAAATGAGGACATTTGGGGACATTTCTAGAATTTTAGGACATTTCCAGGATTTTGCGACAAGAGAAACATTTTAAAATCCGAAAGTGGATTTTAGAATGTTTCTCTTATTTCAGGATGTTTTCGGGATTTCAGGATGTTTTCAGGATGTTTTCAGGATTTCAGGACGTTTTCAGGATTTCAGGACGTTTTCAGGATTTCAGGATGTTTTCAGGATGTTTTCAGGATGTTTTTAGGATTTCAGGACATTTTCAGGATTTCAGGATGTTTTCAGGATGTTTTCAGGATTTCAGGACATTTTCAGGATTTCAGGATGTTTTGAGGATTTCAGGATGTAAAGGAGATGTAAAGAAGAAATTTTAACATCTAAATATCTTAGTTATTTGAATGTTTTCTTAAATTATGTTCCTGAAGTCAAGAGTACATTTAAACCTCAAATTTAGACACAGATGCAGTAATGGAATAATGTTTTCGTATTATTTACTAAAACTCTTCTGTTATTGCGGGTTTATTGTGTGATTTCTGCCTCTATGATGCACTTTACTGTATACAGATATAAAGTAGAAATAAAGATGTACACTGCATTTTCTATTTCATTTTAGAATAATATTAAAACAATTATTGTTTTATCTACATAAAATATCTCATCAGCTTCCAATGAAGCTTCCTGTTTCAGCCACCTGACATTTCTGTTTTTAATAACAAGAAGCAACAAAAGACGAATAATAGAAAACAGCAGCAACACAAAGTACAACACAGCAGGCCGAGTAAAACCCAAATAACATAATACATCCAAAATATTAACAAGAGAGCATTTTTCAAAGGCATAAACACACACACACACACACACACACACACACACACACACACACACACACACACACACACAGTTCCCAGAAAGTGAAGGGAATCCAGAGAAAGAGGAAAGGAATTATTTTTCTTTATTAGTGAGCTGCTTTCCTCGGGGACGACAAACACAACACACATTAATCTAACCTGCTACTGCTGCATCTGTGTGTGTGTTTGTGTGTGTGTGTGTTTTTGTGTGTGTGTGTGTTGTGTGTGTGTGTGTGTGTGTGTGTGTGTCTGTGTGTGTCTGTGTGTGTCACGGTGGGTCTCAGGAGTTTCGGCTGCTGTAGAAACAGAGTATTGGCTCTCTGCTCAGCCCAAAGACTAATTACTCAGAGTGACATGGCTCGCACACACACACACACACATACCTAAACACACACACATGTACACACACACACACACATATACACACACAGACACACATGCTCTTAAGCCAGTCAACAGGTGTGTCAGACGGTAAGGTGTGAAAGCATTAAAGCAAAGAAAAGTAGGCAGAAATTAATTAGAGCGAGTTTGCAGTGTGAGTGTGTGTGTGTGTGTGTGTGTGTGTGTGT
>NW_024651702.1:0-438 GCF_008729295.1 Plectropomus leopardus
TGGACGTTTGTGCAAAATGTGAGGAAATTCCTCCAAGGCTTTCGAGAGATGTCCTGTTCACGAGGGTAAGACAAACGCAAGATCACAGGGACTTTGACCTTTAATGTTTGAGCATTAAAGGTCAATTAGTTCATTCTTGAGTCCAAGTGGACATTTGTGACTAAATTTTTATGAACCCCCCCCCCCCCCCCCCCCAGCCCGTTTGAAGTTAAAAGGTAAAACAGACAAAAAGGCAAAGTAACCCTGACCCTTGACCTTTAACCACCAAAATCTAATCAGATCATTGTTAAGTCCAAATGGATGTTTGTGCCAGATTTTAAGAAATAACCTCATGGAGTTATTGAGATATCATTTTCATGAGTCTGAGACAAACACAAGACCAGTGACCTTGGCCTTTGACGTTTGAGCACCAAATTCTAATTAGTTCATTCTTGAGTA
>NW_024651703.1:0-223 GCF_008729295.1 Plectropomus leopardus
TTATTTAAACAAGGACCATGCATAAAAACATTAATCTCAAAAAGAGAAGTGATGATTCATGTCAGATTTAGCTATTAGCTCGTTTACATCTGCAGTCTGGGCAGGTACAAACAGAGCAAATACATTACAACAGACAATACAAACCGATAAAAAACATTAACATACTAACACAGTTCTGGTTATTATAAAAGTAGTCTTAAATTGAATTCTTAATTCTTCTTGC
>NW_024651704.1:0-370 GCF_008729295.1 Plectropomus leopardus
GGAGTGCTACATATTTTTTCCCTGTAACATAATTTTAGATAAATCGTTAAGAATTATAAATATAGTTATGAATATAGTTTTCTGGATATTTTTTTGTAATATCTAATAATTTCCAGGGTTTTTCCCCTTACCTTTTTCTGCAATTTGGGGGACATATCTCATTATGTTTGAGCAACTTGAGTTTAAACTTAACCACAAAACTAAACCTCAAAAAAGTATAAGAGTTAACTGAAAATCAGCAAAAAAAAAGCAAAGAAACAAACAACAAATTGAAAGTAAAACCAAAACCAAAAAAAAGCATGAGTTAAGAACTTAAAAGTTATAATAATTAAAAGTTACAATAATTTAAAAAATATATTAAATAAAATAT
>NW_024651705.1:0-291 GCF_008729295.1 Plectropomus leopardus
GGTGGTCAGAGGTGGATTTGTTCTATTAGGTCTGCAGTATACACTGGATGATATTCAGCTGTGAAGGTGAAAGGAGGCAAGTTCACAGTGTGATGAGATTCCCTACAGTACCTGAGTCCTGAGCCAACGTTATTTCAGCCTCTGGCAATGAACACAGAGCAGAGGACTGGAGATGAGGATCGTCAAATTTTATTGATATTGATACAATTATCCAGAAACATTAACAATACAAGTCTTTATCAATACCAGTATTGATACTTTTCTATTAGTTGGTGGAAGACAAGGCAACAA
>NW_024651706.1:0-356 GCF_008729295.1 Plectropomus leopardus
CACGTCAGAAGACTTCCCCCCACAGAGACAGACTTGCAAGTCCCTTCTGATTTTATATTACTGTATGTGGGGGAGGCTTCCAGGTAGCATGTAAACACTGGCGTGCAGATACCGCACACCATTTACTTCCTCAAACTGTATAAAATGCTTAGACTTTATACTAAAGTAATATTCTCACTGAAGTAATCCAAGTGTCCTGAGCCCCAACATGACAAGTTGTTTTGAAAAATCTCACTGGCGTAATGTTATTCGTGTTGTTGGGAGCCACATTCACATATGCACACTCGCACAACACCAGTGCTCTCACTCGCGAGTGTGCATATGTGAATGTGGCTCCCAACAACACGAATAACATT
>NW_024651707.1:0-664 GCF_008729295.1 Plectropomus leopardus
TAGGCGTTTTGTTTGTTTGTTTGTTCTCTGTACATACTGTACATATTATTATTATTATTATTGTTATTTAATTCTATTCCATTTAATCTCATTCTATATTAAGTGCTTTCCTTTGTTTCTACATATTTGCATTATTTTGACCTTTTTAACGAATATTTAATTCAGTCGCTGCTGTCTTCTTTGCTGCTGCAACAAAATTATTTCCCTCACAGGATTAATAAAGTATTTCTTTTCTATTCTGTTCTATTCTATTCTATTCTCATGATACCCAACAGTTTTTTAACACCCTAAACCAATTCCAAGACAGTATTGCTACTATTTTTGCAATTTTCTTTTGCCTGAACAGTTTCATTGCAAAAAAAAAAAAAAAAAAAGCCTATAAGTGTCGCACATTGCATCGCAACTTTTCAGAAAGTCTGCCCTGAAATCGGGCATTTTAGGCCCAAGCAATCCCCAAAACAGCCAGTGAAATAGAAAGTCAAACTGCAACTATTTGAATTAAAAAAAAGTTTAAGTTCACTGCTTCCACTTTCTCTTTTGTGAATATCTGAACTCAATAACTTGGGGTTGTGGACTTTTGGTCCAAAACATTTATTATTTAATTTAAAGTTATTAGTTATTATTTAAAGTCATGCCAGCTTGGGCTTTGGGAAAGGAATGGATG
>NW_024651708.1:0-398 GCF_008729295.1 Plectropomus leopardus
GCTCAATGCCTTTTTTCTTGTGTTTTCAAAAGAAAGCAAACAAATTTGCTCAGATTTTAAGATTTAAATACTTGTGAAGGTGTCACAGCACAAGAAAAGTGATGTTCATCCAGGTTTCAAAAGAGTTAACTCTTTGACACCTGAGCAAATTGACTTGATTGCTTTTAAAAACACTGGAAGAAGGACATAAGTAACAAAGGAAGAAACTACTAAAAAATATAAGTAAGACAATATTAAAGAGTGAAAGAAAATTACCTTAAATTTAGTTAACAATGATATTAAAATAAAATTCTAAAAAATGAAAAAATAAAATGACCTAGAAACAGTGCTTGAAAAATAATACTTCTGTACCATAATTTTAAATATGCCATTATAATAATTAGCGATAAAATAAATAA
>NW_024651709.1:0-261 GCF_008729295.1 Plectropomus leopardus
TTTACTACATGTATGACAAAACTGTAGAGCAAGATGCTTTACCCTGTGCACAGAAAAGTCAAAAGCCATAGCCTAAGTGTTTTTTCTATTAAGCCTTTAAACCCTGGTTAGACATCAGTTTCTTGTGCTGCATTCAGACACCTTTCACAAGCTACCTAACCCCCTGAAACCTGAGAAAATTAAAATTAAAAACTCTGCAAGAAATTGGAAAAAGGTGACAAAAAAGGGTGGGAGAGAATAAGTACAAATTATGCTAAAATC
>NW_024651710.1:0-288 GCF_008729295.1 Plectropomus leopardus
CTTAAGGACTTATTCCTCCCACACATTAGCTCCTCTTCACACTATTGCCACCACCACATGGGGATGAAAAGAAAGTCTAAACAGTGTTTATCAGGGTTTTTACACCTTAATGTAAATTAGATTTGAGACTCTTAAAGGCATTTTTAATACTATCAAGAACGAAGACCAATTTCACAAGACCAGTGTCACAAGAACCAAAACTGAATTGGAAAAAAACAAAAACAAAAAACAAAACATGAACTGACATAAATTGCTCAGGCTAAGGGACATTTTCCCTATTACCATTTA
>NW_024651711.1:0-342 GCF_008729295.1 Plectropomus leopardus
CTTAAAGAACAAGGTAATTTCACTTGTAATGTTCAACTTGCAACAACCTAACAAAATTAAGTAAATACAGCTACTTTTTAATGCATCTTAAGTAGAAAGCAAGTAAACATAAAATAAGATAGTTGGGCCCATATACACTTAACCATTTTGAGGCAATAAGTTTCCAATCGGTCCGTTTTAAACTGTTTTTAGAAAAATTTACCTGTCGGAGTTTACAGTCCAGCATCATTTTATATAGTGATCACGTTTAGTATAGGAAAAAATCCAGATCTAAAAGTATTAAAGCTTTTAGATAAATAACCTGGAGTAGAAGTGGTATGTTGTGAGTGTGTGTGTGTGTGT
>NW_024651712.1:0-1940 GCF_008729295.1 Plectropomus leopardus
GGGGGGGGGGGGGGGGGGGGGGGGGGGGCAAAATGATGCAGGTGATGTCGAAATTAAGCCCCTGGAAAAACGCAAAAAGTTGTTTTTAAAAATATATTTAAAAGGCTAGAGAACAATTTAAATTTGAATTTTTAAAATTATTTTAGAGTAATTTTCATTTTTTATTTTTTTAGGTCATTTCCTTTTTAATTGTTTTAAAAAATCTTTTGATTTTCCCATTTTTTGTAAAATGTATTTATTTATTCACTTTTTACTAATTTTTGAGCAATATTCTTGCCCCTTTTCCTAATTTCTTGTTAATTTTTGGGGTTATCTTCTTCTTATCCTTACGCACTTATTGCCCTCTTCCCATGTTTTATGAAAGAAATCAAGCCAAACAGGAAAAACCTTTGCTTTGCATCAGCAGTAACTGAGCGCAGCTCCAATAACAGGCGACAGCGATCAGCTGACAGTAAAATAATCTGGAAGTGCAAACAGGAACAGAGAAACTGAACTCCAAACCGCACAGACTCTCAGGTAGAAGCTACCGAAGTTACTGACAGCTGAACGCAGACAGAGACTTTAAGAAAAAGAGCTTTTCCCACCACAGACACGACACGTGAGTTTAACAGCCGAAAACTGAAGGAGCAGACAGTAACGGGAACCGCTGTCCCCCGCCGTGAGGCTGTCGTCTCCACTTGGCTCGGCCGAAGCGGACCCGTCCGGGCCGAGGGGAAAACCCTATTAGCTCGCAGGCTGTGACCTGGGATTAGATCCACCATATGTCCACCTCCGCCCCGAGCCGGGACGCCACGCAGCCAATCAGACACACCGTCACTGCTGGGGTCAACACACACACTCAACTCAACTAACGTTAAATCACAAATATTATCACCCTCATGTAATAAAACTTATTATTTTAGAATATTTTGGCACCAAATTCAGATTGTAAGCAAAGAAATAACTGCACAAAATACTCTGAAGTGGCAGCATCAACCTCACATCTGTTAACAGGGTTCAAACATGTTTTACAGATAAATTTTAAATTTCCAGGATGGAAAAGAAGGAGACAGGTCAAATAATTTGTTAAGCACTGAGGAGGGACTGATGTTTTTTTACTTGGATTAGGGGAGGAGCGTACAACTTTAAGCGACTGTATTTTGTATGTTTTAATGCTGATTTTTAAAGAAAACATACACGCTTTCTTTGGGGTCATAATCTTTTAAGAAAAATTTGGGGGATTTTTAAAGAAGGCATTTTTTTATCTTAAAGAAAAAGATATTGTCTCTTTCTTTTGGTTTGGGGATTTTTTTTCTTTAAAATAAACTGCAGATTTTTTAAAATTATTTTGCAAATGTTTTTCTTTTTTGTTTGTTGGTTTTCTTACATTTTTTGAAAATAAAAAAAAGGCTTTTATTTTTTAAAAAATTTTAAAAAGCAGCTTTTATTAAAACATTTTTTAAGAAAGTGGCTTTTTTCCTTAAAATTTTCAAATTTATGACAGTCCTTGAACACATCATATGTTATCATACAGGTTTGTGAAACAAGATTTCATGACTTGCCAAAATTTTCCATGACCGTTTGAACCAGCATTAAAGCAGAGAGAGAAACGAAAGCAGAGCTCTTTGTCTTTGTTGTGCGCTGTAACTCAGCGGGCTGGCGTCCGTCAGGATGTGTCACTGCTGTTCTGGTGTAACCATGTAAACCTCAGACAGGTTCGAGCGCTCTGCGGCGCCGCTAACGGCACGCTGACATGAAAACAGTCCAACCTGAAATGTGACAACAGGCAGCTGGTGGCAGTTTCACCCCAAATTATCTGTATCGGCCTTCATAAGCCCGTATTGGCCAAACAGCGGCGTGTGTGTTGGACACGAGGTTGGTTACATCTGCTGCAGGGTCAGGAGCCAGAGCAGCTCACACACACACACACACACACACACACACACACACACACACACACA
>NW_024651713.1:0-324 GCF_008729295.1 Plectropomus leopardus
TTTACTACATGTATGACAAAACTGTAGAGCAAGATGCTTTACCCTGTCAAAGTCAAAAGCCATAGCCTAAGTGTTTTTTCTATTAAGCCTTTAAACCCTGGTTAGACATCAGTTTCTTGTGCTGCATTCAGACACCTTTCACAAGCTACCTAACCCCCTGAAACCTGAGAAAATTAAAATTAAAAACTCCGCAAGAAATTGGAAAAAGGTGTCAAAAAAGGGTGGGAGAGAATAAGTACAAATTATGCTAAAATCTCCAGAAAAATATATATTTATAATAATTCCAATTGTAATTTTAAAATGGTGTTACATAAAAAGTTAGAT
>NW_024651714.1:0-329 GCF_008729295.1 Plectropomus leopardus
TAAAAGTCGGCAAGCCGTGTACTCAAATTTTCACAGACTGTCCAAGTCCTTATTCTGACTTGAGGGGGCATAGATGCATTTTTCAAATCAGGAACTACCTTTTTTTTTAATTATTATTATTATTCTGACACCACATGAATGCAACAAAAAACTGTGCATGGCAGGAATTTTAATCTCGACTGCTGTAATAGAGTGCCCCAGGAATAAGACCTGGAAATGAGTTAGCATTTAATCAAAGTCAATGGGTTTTTTGAATGGGTTTTCAGGTAGATGCCTGCAGTAAGATCTGTGGTTAACACAATCCTAAGAGACTGTCATGTTTTGTTCTA
>NW_024651715.1:0-237 GCF_008729295.1 Plectropomus leopardus
ACCAAAAACAAAGATGGGCAACTGATTGAAAAAAAAAGAGAAGAAAACAGACAGCGTAAAACACAGATGGGCAACCAGCAACACAACCAGCAACACAACCAGCAACACAGAAGGAAACTAAAATCACCGACAGGCAACCAGCAACACAACCAGCGATGTAGACAGGCAACTAAAAAAACGAAAGAAATTGAAATGATGTAGATTTTTTTTACGTTTTTTGACGAGCTACAGTACGAC
>NW_024651716.1:0-220 GCF_008729295.1 Plectropomus leopardus
AAAAAAAAAATTTCTTGAAAAATTTTTTGGTCTTTTATAAAGAAAAAAAATTTGGGGATTTTTTATTGTTAAAAAAAATTGGGGATTTTTTATTGCTAAAAAAAATGTGAATTTTTTTTTTCTTTAAAATTTTCGTTTTGGGTTAGGGGCGATTTCCTCTAAAATTTCTCTAAAAACTGAAAGGCATCTTTTGTTTCTAAGCGGTCCCGAATGTGGACCG
>NW_024651717.1:0-379 GCF_008729295.1 Plectropomus leopardus
ATTAAAATCCTTAGTTTTATGCACATTTTTATTTTATTTGGTTGATTTGTCTCTCTCCGATTAAGTTTTTTTGGCACCTTTCAGGTTTTTTTGTTGTTTTTTTTGCAGTTTGCTCGTTGCTTACTGCTGTTTTTCCACGATTTAAAAAAGAAATCAAACTGATTTGCTCGTGTGTCAAAGCAGCCGTGTCCGTCATTTACACGCGTGTGCTGCAGGATTGATGCGTTTTATGAAAAGTTTGATTCTGATCCTGATGTTTGATTTTATTTATTAAAATGAGAAATAAAGCAGAAATAAAAAAAAATAAATACATTTTTAAAAAATCCCGACACCTTCATCTTCTTTGTGTTTTAGTTTTGTCTTTATTTAAAAGAGTTCA
>NW_024651718.1:0-216 GCF_008729295.1 Plectropomus leopardus
TCCACCTGTGATCATGCAGCTGACTGGAGTCCACCAGTGATCATTCATCTGATTGGAGTCCACCTGTAATAATGCAGCTGACTGGAGTCCACCTCTGATCATGCAGCTGACTGGAGTCCACCTGTGATCATGCAGCTGATTGGAGTCCACCTGTGATCATGCAGCTGACTGGAGTCCACCTGTGATCATGCAGCTGATTGGAGTCCACCTGTGATC
>NW_024651719.1:0-283 GCF_008729295.1 Plectropomus leopardus
TTTAAATTTGGGTTTTTTTATTTTTTATCTTTCAGATTTTTATGCATTTGACACTTTTCTCTAAGCACATTTTCCTGATTACTCTTACTTTTCAATGCAGGACTTTTACTTGTAACAGTATTTTCACAGGATGGTATCGGAACTTTTACTTAAGTAAAGGAATTAAATACCTTCAACACTAGAAAATGTGTGAAACCTGTCAGCAATCCAGAAACACTGTAAAAAAAACAAGCACATGCAAGATGGCTTTGTCTGACCATAATGTTGACATGGCTGTTTTTGG
>NW_024651720.1:0-210 GCF_008729295.1 Plectropomus leopardus
TGTGGAAACCACTGACCTGTTTCTTGTCCTGAAATCCTAGAAATATATAATACTGGATATGTGCCCAAATCCTTGAAACTCCCTAACATCACAAAAACATCCTAAAGTCTTAGAAACATTGTTAAAATCCTTGGGACGCGCTAAAATCCAAGAAACATGACTTACCTATAATACATCCATGGGCCCTGACCTGCCATTTTGCAGCACTGC
>NW_024651721.1:0-304 GCF_008729295.1 Plectropomus leopardus
ATAATAATTATGTGATATAATTTTGAATATATAATTGTGATAATTACAGCATGGTTCCCGTGCACTATCATAGACACATTTTCCAAACTTTTACATAACTTTTTAAGGACCGTTATTTAAAATTACGATGACCATTCACAACTTATTGACATCATGCAGAGCATGACCACAACAGCTACAGAAAATACATTTGCTGTTACTTTATGTTATGTAACAAATAATTTAATTAAACGCGACAAACTTCCACAGCTTTTCCAAAACTTAGAGGATTTAACTAATTTCATTACTTTTCCAGGCCTTGAAA
>NW_024651722.1:0-429 GCF_008729295.1 Plectropomus leopardus
CTTCAAATCATCCCACAGATTTTCAATGATATTCAAGTCTGGGGACTTGGATGGCCATTCCAGAACATTTTATTTCTGTATTTATTCCGTATTTGTTCCTCTGCATGAATGCCTGAGAAGATTTTGAGCAGTGTTTTGGGTCGTTGTCTTGTTGAAATATCCAGCCCCGGCGTAACTTCAACTTTGTGACGGATTCTTGAACATTATTCTCAAGAATTTGCTGGTATTGAGTGGAATCCATGCGACCCTCAACTTAAACAAGATTCCCAGTACCAGCACTCGCCACACAGCCCCACAGCATGATGGAACCTCCACCAAATTTTACTGTGGGTAGCAAGTTTTTTTCTTGGAATGCTGTGTTCTTCTGCCGCCATCCATAACGGCGCTTGTTATGCCCAAATAACTCAATCTTTGTTTCATCACTCCACA
>NW_024651723.1:0-1761 GCF_008729295.1 Plectropomus leopardus
GTGTAACAGTATGTGAGAGCCTGTTTGAGCTGAGAGACGGCTATTTGCTGACGGTCCCTTACAGTTGACCACTGCATTTGGATCATGTTTCTTTGACATAACTTCAGTTTCAGTATCCTATTGATTTCATTCATTTCTGCTTTGGTACTTCATTGTTAATATTTTATATTTAAATGATTGATTTTTGCAGTGGATAATGTTGTGTTATTTATACCTATTGTTTGTATTATTGCACGTTTGATTAATAACTAACATGCATATTGTTTTTCTGTTTTCTCTTTATAGTAACCACACACACACACACACACACTCACATGTACACCCATTTCTACAATAAATGAGTGGTCATAAGAGAGAGAGAGAGTGTGGATTCTTTCATCTTGTCATTAAGCCATGATGTTCTAACCGCACAACCTGTGGTGACTGAGTAATTCAGAGTCAGCTCCTAAATTCATTCACCTCCATTACAACCGGGGACTCCTCAGCCTTTCTCCTGGGAGTGAGTGCACTGTCTGGGGCTTGTGTCCGAGGTATGCACCACCTGGAGGTCCATTTCCTGGAACGTGAATTCAGCCACAGTTGGACCTGGAACTTTACGCCCCATCAAGAGACTTCCCCGGGGCATGTGTCAGAGGTAAGAACCGCATGGAGGTCCACAGTCAGGTTACTTGACTGTGGTCAAATTTATCACATAGCTGTCTCACTCCCCGAACATGAACCTACAGTCTTGTTTAAATTTTTTCAGGGATGTGACTTACTCTATGATGTTTAATGTGGAAAACCTGGAAGAAGACACTGGGTCTCTGTCATGAACATATTTTTATTTGGTGATGTACATATCCAAACAGAACAAACAGCAAATACTCAAATAGAAACATCACCCCTGTTTTATCATAATGCAAACTCGGTTGTTGAACTGTTGCTGCTGCAGTAGCCTCTGGCCATGCTCAGTCTCTGACGCCATCATTATATGTATCCATGAATGCGAAGAAGGAAAAAGCCGATCATGTACGCCACTCCAAACAGGTTAAAGGTAACGAGCGTCACAAGAAGACAGTTTTCGCTGTAATTGCAACTGCATCTAAAGGGAAAACAAAAAATCCTCAATTTAAACATATATCACTCCGCTTCTGGTTGAATTACACATATCAATGTATCTTTCTGGGAATTACACTTGCCCAGGTTCCTCGGTCGGTTCAGGTGGCCGCTGTTGTTGTCCGGTTTCCACATCCCCTGGGATCCAGAGTGAATCTGGGGCTTGCACTGCAGAATGAAGGACAAATAAACTCTACATTAGGCAATATATAACCAGACAAAAAAATGTGCAAAAGGAACAATTTCAAAGATTTCATCTGGCCGGCCTAGACGTGGCATTTCCATGAATTGAAGCATCAATCCTGGCTGCTGACGTTACAGATGCATACACTGTAAATGTCAACTTTGCCCTGACTAAAGATGGAATAGTGCATTTCACTTAATTTACACTAGTTTTATAATTTTACTTTCTTACACCGAGTTTTCTGCACTTTTTACCCACATACTTGTTTCATTCAATTATATGTACTTGGTTTTTCTGAGTATGCAGCATGGTTCGTGGGATGAGACTTAAGTTTCAGAACTGTGCGCCCCAGTGCGCATGTCCATTTCCGGTTAGCGCGCATCTACTTCTGGAGGCAAGAGGTCAAAGCCGTTTACACAGACCCAGGGCTCTCACGGAAAGTTGGCTCTAACGTTGATTTCGGTAAGTGTAAATCTTTTATT
>NW_024651724.1:0-241 GCF_008729295.1 Plectropomus leopardus
CCGTTAGTGTTGTTTATGTGTAAGGCTCACTGACACTGGCAGATAAGCATCTTGTTCCACAGAACATCAGTTGCTCTCATGATATTGTGATTAGTTTGCTGTTCAACCTATTTTAACTCCAAATATATTTTCATAATATCACTGAGAACAAAGTCTAATATATTGTGTTCTTTTTAGAGGGATTTTTTGTTTATTTTTTTTACGCATAACACTGTTGAAAACAGAACTTTCTTTTATCAAT
>NW_024651725.1:0-219 GCF_008729295.1 Plectropomus leopardus
TTGCTGCTTCATCAGCTGTACTTTGTAGCAATACAATGAAGGCCACTCAGCACTGCAAATGTCCTCCAAAAAGTAGGCCAACAGGTAGCAGTTACTAGATTTACAGTCAAGTCAGTTCACAAGTAAGGGAAATACAAACAGGAAAATGTGTCAGTGTTCTTAAACCAATAAAATGCCATCGAGAAGGGCTGACCTGGGAATGAAGCGGTCAGCAACACA
>NW_024651726.1:0-372 GCF_008729295.1 Plectropomus leopardus
AAACTCAAATATATTTAGTTTACTTTCACATAAAACACACAAAAAAAACCCATTAAATCTGTACTACGGCAGTGATATACCGTGGTATGAAAGTTGACGGTTATCATGCCATGTACGTTTGCTCATCTACGATTTTGGTTACAAGTTTCAATTATTCTTATAAAATATCTGTTTAACTGAAAAAACTTTTCTGTTTTAATTTCAAGGGTCATTGTAACTGATAGTAATAATTGTATAATAATAATTTTCTGAGATGGTTATTGCACCATGAAAATCTCATATCTTTGAAACTCTAATTTGTACAGTTAAGAAGCTTTAGTTCTTTATTTTTGTGCATTTGATAAAGTAAGACAAAAGAGAAAAAAATACAAT
>NW_024651727.1:0-313 GCF_008729295.1 Plectropomus leopardus
GACTTGAATAAGTCCTGTCTGCTCTTACACACTAGCTTTCTCTAATGCCTATTCAGTTACAAGGCAACACCTTCAATGGGACTGAAAAACATATTGGGTTTTTGTTGTTGCTGTATTTTTATTATCATTGCGATGTCAACTTGCATGACAAACACATTGCAAAAGACAGTGATTTTGCCCTCTGGGATTTTTCTAGGTATTTCTCAGTAAAAAACTGCACTTTAAATTAAAACTATCATTCCCTTTTTTTCATTAGTGCCTTTTGTGTCCGGCTAAATTTTCAAATTAATTACAGATTAATTAATAAAGATAA
>NW_024651728.1:0-292 GCF_008729295.1 Plectropomus leopardus
CGGTCCACATTCGGGACCGCTTAGAAACAAAAGATGCCTTTCAGTTTAGCAATAAAAAATCCCCAATTTTTTTTAACAATAAAAAATCCCCCAATTTTTTTTCTTTATAAAAGACCAAAAAATTTTTCAAGAAATTTTTTTTTTTCTATTAAAACTTGCTAACAAGTTTTACAGAAAGCATAAAACAAAATGATCTTTTCCAAGTTTTCTCAAAACATAACCAACAGTCCCTAAGTTAGTTAATTCATTAATGAATTCAACTCAAAGTCCTGGAAAGTTCTTGAAATGTGTG
>NW_024651729.1:0-312 GCF_008729295.1 Plectropomus leopardus
AATCCCCACAAGTGAGAGGCTTGATCTAGGTAATGTTTGATATTTTATACAATACTTAATTATTTTGAAGATAACAACTACTTCAACTACTTTTAATTTTAATCTGTTCTTTAAATCATTTTTTGTTGAGAACTTTTTTTTAGTGTTTAACATAGGTAACACACACACACATATATAAAACATTTTACCTAAACCCCTAGCAGAAACCCAATCCACATTACAATTTGACTTAGTACCTTAAAGTGTAGAAAAAAGAAAAAAGAATTTTTGGGGGAAAAAAAGACAAAAAAATTATAAAGAGGAAAATAAATA
>NW_024651730.1:0-464 GCF_008729295.1 Plectropomus leopardus
GGGGGGGGGGGTGCTTTCATTGGCTCTCATTAATCCTGAATAGCAGTCGGCAGTGGAGGAGACGCTGTCAGACAGTCAGATGGACTGTACCTACAGGCAGGCAGACAGGTACAGGTAATGAGGCTCCAGGCTGGATCAGCCGGGGGGGGGGGGCTTTAGTATAGTTGGACCAGTCTAACAGGGGTTAGGCAGGTGGTGGCCAGAACGGCCTCCCGGCCGATGCATTTTAACAAAAACAACAACGTGCTACCATGGCATAATCAAATGACATGACAAGAGAAGACAATTTTAGACATCAATGTCAAGACATGAGTCAGCACAAGTTAAAAATGTTTGAACTCAAATCAAATTTGTTCAGAAAACTTAAATGAGTTTTGGGGTCAATTTGCAAACATGATGAACACAACATGAGGCTGTATTTATTTTTTAGATGAACGACAATTTTGGATGAGAAAACAGACTCG
>NW_024651731.1:0-240 GCF_008729295.1 Plectropomus leopardus
ATATTGTACATATGCATGTATACATGAGACTGAAAGATGAGGGGGACAGCGACTAACAGTTAGAAAGATGATACCATGAAATTAATTATGAAGTAACAATTATCTATTTAAAATAATTTTTTATTCAATTTAATCACAATCATTAATCATGTTATATATTCATCCTTCAGCACTCATTACTATTATTATTTTTTTTTTTTAATTTTTGCAGCTTTTATTATTTCCAGGGTCAGGTCGAAA
>NW_024651732.1:0-326 GCF_008729295.1 Plectropomus leopardus
AAAAAGTGCACATGTGACAACCAAAATTAGAAACCACAGGCATGCAGCCTTCAAATAAATTTGATAGATAGTAATGGACAGAGCAAGATAGATAGTACAACGTTAATTTTTATTTCTGTATCTTTTAACAAGACCCTGCTTGTGCGTCAAACATCAAAAATACAGCAAGACATCTTCCACATCACGTCCACAGTATATTACATTATGTACAGAGTAGATAGATGGATGGATTTACTTAATTGATCCAAAATTGGGAAATTCATATGTTACAGCAGCTGTTTTTTTTAAGGTATTGCACAGGAGCATTAAAACAAAGTAATATCACA
>NW_024651733.1:0-402 GCF_008729295.1 Plectropomus leopardus
TTTGACCACTTAAAAAAAAATAACATTGACTTGCAACCCTCTGTTGTGAATGCAGATTTCTATGGATAATGATTTGTTTAACCAAGATGATGGTTTTCCCCAATTTTTATATCTCAATATTTTTTCAGGCCGGGAGATGTTAAATCATTCGTAAATCCACAAGAAAATGACAAAATTACAAGAATGTCCTAAAAGATGAATATGACTTTGTGTCCTCTCATGGGTCATTTTGTGACCCCTCAGACATATCTTGTGATGCCTTTGGGTGTCTGGAACCCCAGGCTGGCAATCACTGCAATAGACTGTATATAAAACATGCTGACTTCATGTAAAGTACTTGCATACTGCATAAACAGCACTTTTCAGAGTTGTGTTGACTGTTTCTAGAAATAACTCCTTGCT
>NW_024651734.1:0-4989 GCF_008729295.1 Plectropomus leopardus
CAGGCAGGTAGCCGAACGTTAGCCGACCTACCGACCTGCATTTTGCGTAGCCTGTACGTATTTTGAAATTCAGTTACACTGGTAAGAATTAATGCTCTAAAAGTACGCATAATGCTCGGTAATGCCTCGTGGATTTTCAACGGGCTCGCCTTTCCAAGTCTGTGCACGCTGAGTCGCCATGGACGAGAGAAGCAGAATAGTTTGATCTATCACGTCGCTGAGTTCAATTGCAGTCAGACACACAGTAGAAAAACTATCTGCTCCCGTGCTGGTGCAGCTCTTTGCCTCACTAAACTGCACACTGCACACGATGCGACTCACCAAATTAAAGCTACTATATGCAAGTTTTGTAGAAAGGAGCATATGTAATCGATGTCCAACATGAATTTGTTTTCAGCTTTTTTAACATTATTTATGTCTTAAACAATGCAATTGTGAATTATGAATTTTGCATCATATTTAAATTTACCTAATTCTCACTTTGTGGGTCTTTCTATCATGATAATAAAGTATTAACATTGTTAGTATTAGTGTAATGAATATCTAAACACTAGTAAACATCCACCTGATGCCATAAGAGTGGTGCAGTAAAGTATTATTATTATAAATATAAATATTATTATTAATAGTAAAGAGGTGGTGCTCAAAACACTGTCAAAGGTTATCAGGTCTGTAGTATTAATCAGTTCATCATTTAATCTTGTTTAGATATGAAAGACATGAGAATGAGGTAACACATGACTGTTAAAATTGTACTTATTTAATCATTTTTTTGTGTTTATTTTTTTCTCAATATAGCCTATCTTAGGTTGTGTCTCTGGCAGAGAAGTTGGTGGCAATTTGAAAAAGAGGTACCCTCAGTCACCAAGACTGTGTTGGCCACCAGGGTACCAGATAATCGTCTTACCCAGCCAGACCAGCTCAGTAACCGCAGTTTTTCGTCCCTGTACACAGCCTCCTCACTGCTGCGTCATTGGTAAGAAGCTCTCTCAATTGACTTGACCAAAAATCTTTCAGAGACGGTATTGTCTTTCTTGGTAAGTTTTATTTCATGTTTATTTTATTTTTGTGTCTTAATTTGATCCACCATTGCAAAATTATTATATTAAAAAGTTTTATGAAAATAATTATGATAAATGTGACTAAAAAGTTGTTTGGAATTGTTTTATAGACAACTGTTTGCTCTTTCCAAAACAGATTCAGACAGTACAAATTCACAAGTAAAAAAGAAAATCTTGGATTGTGGCCAACTGTCCTCCACTGAGGAGCAAATCAGGTTTGTTGTCCTTTATTTAAAAATTCTTTTCATGTTTTCTCTGTGAAATTATTCAAAACATCATTGTGTTATATTTCAAATTTGATAATTCAAATTCTAACAATGATGAATAATTAGTAACATTTCAAAGGGCGGGTTGCTGATCCCAAATATTTCAACATTAGTCATTACGATAGGTGGTTACTGTCTCTTTTAGTCTAATTTATTGTTGTCCTGTATTTTTTTCAAGTGTCTACTGGAAGAGGCATGCAGTGGACATGTAGGTTTTGCACTTTTGTCTTTTTAAAACGTGGCCAGCTATTAAAGCATTACAGATTGAAGCATGGTGGCTTCACAAGAACTTCCCCAATACCATGTCTTCATCAGCAGTGTATTTGCACATTCAAATCATTTAATGCCTTGAAGGTTCATTTATCCAGATTTCACTCACAGGTGACTAGTGAAAAAGATGATGTGCAAACATTTAATTGTCAAGTGTGTGAGTTTAACGAGCCCTGCAGTGAAAATGATTTTTTTACACATTTACGCAAGCATCTGAAGTTGATGCAAAAAGTGCAGTGCCCCTATCTGGATTGTGACTTTGAGACAAATGTCTACTCTACTTTTAACACACACAAAAGTAGGAATCATGACCAGAAATATTCTACATCTAGTCTGCAGTTCAAACCAGGAATAGCTTTGCAGCTCTGTGGCACTGAGGAGAACACCTCTGTCCCAGCTGAACCTGTGACTGAAGATGTGACTATTTTAGGGGAAGAGGAGCTTACAGATGTTGGTGTTGATGTCAATGACCTCGACTCTCAACTTGAGCATAATTTAGCTTCACTTTTCCTGAAAATGCAGACAATACTGAACATACCTGAAAGTGCTCTCCAAGAAATCATCCAGCAAATACGACAGGTATTTGAACTTTCAGAACCGCTGATGTTTTCTGTGGTTCAGGAGATGCTCAGACGCCATTACCCTGATATTGATAATGCTGTTGTTAAGGAGGTAGTGTCTGCAGTAACTGACTCAAATGTGTTTTTGAAACACACATCAACTGGAGGCTCACTTTCAACTTCCAATAGGAGAGCAACTTACATAGAAAAGGAATTTCCTGTTGTGGAACCTGTGGAGTTTGTCACTGACAAGCAGGGTCAAAATATAGTTTACATTCCACTGATTAAAATGCTTCAGGCACTGTTGAGCAAAGATGATGTTTTAGACAAGGCTCTGACCACAAGCAGCTCTAAAGGAAGTGAATACAGTAACTATAGGGATGGTTCTCACTTTAGTGAAAATGCCATTTTAGCAGAAGACGAATTCAGAATTGCCCTGGGCTTATATATTGATGACTTTGAGGTTGCAAACCCACTTGGAACATCTAAGAAGAAGCATAAGCTGTGTGGAGTGTATTGGGTTCTTGCCAATCTACACCCAAAGTACCGCTCATCCCTTCATGCCATACAGTTAGCTGTTTTATGCAAGGTCAACACAGTTAAAGAGAAGGGGTATCATGAAGTCCTACGTCCACTTATTGACGACCTAGTATCACTTGAGGAGAATGGAGTTTATGTTGAAAAGTTGGGAGCAAGTATAAAGGGGACTGTGCTGTATGTTGCAGCAGATAACTTGGCTGCCCATGCATTGGCAGGATTTCAACAGAGCTTTATTGTGGAGAAAATGTGCAGGTTTTGTATGGCCACGCGAGAGGAAATACTAACAAAGAATGTCAGCTCAGGTTTTTACATACTGAGAACCAAAGATGCCCATGACAGACAGGTTCAGGAGGTCAAGCAAGACCAATCTAAAGTAGCACATTATGGAGTCAAAGGCGAATGTGTGCTTAGTGAAAGCTTGAAATATTTCCATGCTGTGGATGGATTTCCTCCAGATATTCTTCATGATTTTTTGGAGGGAGTAGTCCCATTTGAATTGTACCTGTGCATTCAAGATCTGATTAAAAAGAAGTACATCTCTCTTGAGACACTAAATCAAGCCATCAAAGAATTCCCATATTCCTTTTCTGACAAAACGGACAAACCTCAACCAGTTCCAAAGACATTTGCTTCAAAGAAGACAATAGGAGGGAATGGCCATGAAAACTGGTGTCTGATCAGGTTGCTTCCTTTAATGATTGGGCATCATGTACCTGAGGGAGATGAGGCATGGGAGGTGCTCATGGTCTTAAAAGATGTGCTTGAATTGGCTGTATCTCTGAGATTCACAGATGAATCTTTGTTCTATTTAGAGTCTAAAGTGTCAGAGCATAGGGAGTTACTACTGAATGTTTTTCCAGATTGCAGACTCCGTCCAAAGCATCACTATATCGAGCACTATCCCCACTTGACAAAAGTGTTTGGACCTCTCATAGACATGTGGACAATGAGATTCGAAGGGAAGCACAAGTTCTTTAAAAAAGTCATCCATGAAACTCAGAACTTCAAAAATGTTCCCCTAACTTTGGCGAGGCCACATCAAAAGATGATGGCTTACCACTTGGACTGTGCTTCCTTCTTCAAACCAGCACTCCAAGCAAACAAAGTAAAGAGCATATTGATTGCGTCCCTCCCACAGAACATCCAAGACATTTTGCACCAAAGATGTGGTCTCCAAAACACAGTCCTGTCAGCTGTGTCTGTCACTATTGATGGAATGAACTACGCTGCACGCATGCACACACACTCACTCGCACATATGAATGCTCATACACTCATTCTCACTTACAAACACATAATAATGAGGAAATAATTTAGAGAAATGCAGAACTTAGCTGGAATCTGAACCAATCAGCAAACAAGGATGGATTTGCCTCCAATTGCTTAGCATCATTTATGCCCCGTTTTCTCTCCTCTACTCACTGACTGGCCTGGTTCGCCACTAACAGAAGGGTTTCAACTAGGGCTGAACAATTAATTGCAGTATTAAGAAAACTCACCATATAGCCAAGTACTATTATTCAAATTACAGTATATTTTTTGATAAAGGTCAAATTTGGTTAACCCCTTTTAAAGTCTAAGTATTGTTGTGCTACAGAGATGGTCTGACCTAAAGATTGTATTGTATAGGAAATGTATTGTCAATGTAGCAGTGGATAACACTATTTTATTTATCTATCAGCCCCCCACCCATTGTTGAGCCAAACTTGAATTTTGATGGTCTCTTTCTAGACATGTTTCAAAATTAACAGCATGTTGATTGTTGTTGTTGATTATAAATACAGAAATACAAAATAAATTGTGGTTTTCATAATGCCATTTTGTGAGTTCCTATTTTAAGTTAGCTAAACTAAGGTATGTTAGTGCATTTATTTAAAATTAAGTACTGCTCACTCACTTTGGCACAGTATATTAAGTTCATGTGACTTATCTTTATTGAGTTCGTGTCAATTTTATTGAAGTGGATTACACTAAGATCCCTTAAGTGTAGTGTATTACAAATTTCAAGTAATGCCCACTTGTTTTGGCAGAATATATTAAGTTAATGTGACTCAAAATATTTGAGTTGTAATAGCTTGGTTTGAATTTAACTATACTGAGATACATTAAGTGCTCACAACTTCAAAAAAAGTATAGTTTACTTGAATATAATAATTTCAAGCTACTTCACACAAATAAGTTCGTTTACTTAGTTTTCCCAAGGTACTCGGTTTCCTAAGTTTCATTAAGTAAACTCAACTTGTTAGAATTTACAGTGTATGCACATGTAGGTCTATATATATACCCTTGGCC
>NW_024651735.1:0-242 GCF_008729295.1 Plectropomus leopardus
GAACAAATATACTCATTACTGATTACTAACAACTATTAATACCCTATTTTTTTAATCACAATGCATAATTGATCTGAAGAGAGAGAAAAAAGGTAATTACGATGCCAGAGTGCATAAAACATCATCAAAATGGAGCTTATTCATTCATCGTCTGCTGATAATAATAATAATGGTAATATTTCGGGATCCATAATTAAACGCTCTGAAAGGGGCCTGTTTGCTTTGTTTTCTGCAGACTCTAA
>NW_024651736.1:0-285 GCF_008729295.1 Plectropomus leopardus
AGCATATTAGGCCAGGGTCAACGTTATGGCCCTTAGAGAGTCGATCTCTTTAATATGACACTTAAAAACCAACTGGTACAGACAACGCACAACTGCTGCTGCTTGTTGCCATTAGTCCAGCAACAAGGTGCTCATTTTAAAAGAAGTAGGAGCATGTCACATGAGACATAACACACTTTTTTAAAAAACAAACAGAACAGGGAGTGAAAAGTCTGTCAGAATAAGAAAAAATCCATGCAGAGCCATCACAGAAGCTGTGTGTACAACCACCACAAGATGGTGCAA
>NW_024651737.1:0-316 GCF_008729295.1 Plectropomus leopardus
TGTCCTGCAATTCACATTAGTTCTCGCAGCTAGCTGCGTTCTTCATCAACGCACGAGCCGAGTGATCCACCGCTAAGAGTTGTCACGTTTTTTTTCGATTGTTGGGAAAAGGCCAGAGTTCTCAGACACAGGTTTGGTGTTGCAAGTTTGACTCTGACCTCCGGGCGCTCCGCACCGTTACGGCCCCACCACCACCACCACCACCACCCCGGAGACGAGGTGGGAGGGGTGGGAGGGGCAAGAACGCTACTGGAGACATTGAACCCCCCGGCCCCTCTCCGCCGGAGGGGGGCCGGGGGGTTCAATGTCTCCAGTA
>NW_024651738.1:0-430 GCF_008729295.1 Plectropomus leopardus
ATGCATAAGTCCGACCTTCACTTTCCATGTGAATGCAATCCTTTCCCTTTCCCTTCCCAAATATTTGCAAGAAAATAGTAAAAAGTACAAGAAAGTTACCTGAAAATTTGTAAAACAAACAAACAAAAAAAGGAAATAATCCAGAAAAAGTGCTTAAAATCTAAGAATTTCGGGGCTATACTTTAAAGCGGTAATTGTGATAATTACAAATCCAGCTTTTTCTTTTGCTTTCCTCCTCCCTAGACACTTTCCTGTAACCTTTTTAAAATAATTTTAAATCTACTAAAATCATTTCTCAACACATTGCTCATTGCCTTTTTACATTTTTTTGTTTATTTATATTTTTTAAATCTCCCTTAACAACCAGAATGGACAGAAGTCCATGTAAACACTTAAACTGAAATGTCTTTTTCAGCTGGATTGAAGAAAT
>NW_024651739.1:0-204 GCF_008729295.1 Plectropomus leopardus
CTGGCCTTGGCTAATGGTAATGGACTGCTAACTGTACCCTCCCAGGAACCGTGTGCCAGACCTGCACAAGTGCAGGCCATTGTGGGAGAAACCTCTTCCTCTCCTTGGATGGCTATTGCTACTGTCATAGGACCCTTTCATATCCCACTGGTGGGTAAGAGTGGTAAAAATGAAATCATACTAGTTAAAATATTTGGTAATTCT
>NW_024651740.1:0-392 GCF_008729295.1 Plectropomus leopardus
GTCCCCATACAGACCTATGTTATTCAAATATGAAGTTTCAAGCATCATAATACAATATAAACATGGGATGCACAACAATGCACATAACCATAGTGAATGAATGATAAAAGAAATACAAAGACACTGACTGATTATAATTCACACTTTTATTTCATGATGGTTCAATGTTCGTTCTCTTGGAGTGAAACTAATAAAATTCAGTTTAATTTGAAAAGTAATGAACATAAAGAAGAACATGCAGAAGACGAGTATCAGAAAGCAACACGCAAACTAAAACACTGAGCAGAGAGCTGTGAAACCTGCAGAAACATGTGAACAGAGGAGATCTGTAGCTTCATCCAGACATCTATCAAAGAAGCAGCATCATTTCCAGACAGGAAGTGTTGCTGAAG
>NW_024651741.1:0-368 GCF_008729295.1 Plectropomus leopardus
GAAGCCCTGTCTACACATTCACAAATATTTTTGTCAGTGGATATTTTCCTCTACGTTTTTGCCCCTTCTCCACATGCAAATGGTAATTTAGGTCACTAAGACAGATATTGCCAAAAAAATGGCATTTTATGTTTCTGCAAAGCACAAACATGTTACATTTGATTTTTTTTTATAGTATATCATTTTTGCTAAAGTGATATCATATATAAGCTGACTTTTTCATCTGGAGCTGTTTCCAGCAGCTTTTTTTGGGTGGCCTGTTGTTGTTTTCACAGCTGTGTTTTCTGCCATGATAGGGGCACAAAAAGCTGTTTTTGTTGTTGTTGTTTGTTGTTGATTTTGCCCCAAGAGGTGGTATTTTAAGCTAA
>NW_024651742.1:0-212 GCF_008729295.1 Plectropomus leopardus
GCAATACTGAAAAAAGATTCCTTCTCTACTTTTTGGGTATGGGCCGACAGTTGTAAAGTTGTGCACTCTGAAAGTTCTCCACATTTAGCTCTAAAATATAATTGAAAAGAGGTGTACATTTTTCAAAGTCTCTTTTTAGTAACACTTATAGCAATATTTGCAAATGTCAGATTTATTTTTTTCTAATGAATGTATTAAAGATAAATAGACAT
>NW_024651743.1:0-212 GCF_008729295.1 Plectropomus leopardus
GCAATACTGAAAAAAGATTCCTTCTCTACTTTTTGGGTATGGGCCGAGAGTTGTAAAGTTGTGCACTCTGAAAATTCTCCACATTTAGCTCTAAAATATAATTGAAAAGAGGTGTACATTTTTCAAAGTCTCTTTTTAGTAACACTTATAGCAATATTTGCAAACGTCAGATTTATTTTTTTCTAATGAATGTATTAAAGATAAATAGACAT
>NW_024651744.1:0-226 GCF_008729295.1 Plectropomus leopardus
TCAACACAGCAGAAAGCACAACCACCATGACTCTCATCACCATCCTCATCTGGACGCTGGCCTGCTGCTGTTTTACAGGTTCATTCACTCAGCAACATTTCAAACATGATGTGCTGCCTTTTCTCTCACTGATTTCTGCTGATAAATGAAGGATTTGTGTTTGTCTGCAGGATGCAGCGGTCAGGTGACTGTGACTCAGCCTCCAGTAGTGACATTTACTCCAGGA
>NW_024651745.1:0-2910 GCF_008729295.1 Plectropomus leopardus
ACCACAAATCATTTTTGTTAACATCTGTTGTCCAAAACTAGACATGGATGTTGAAAAAGACACAAGCACCTTCCCCCATTGCCTCTATATCGCTGTAAAATGTGTGATGAGTATGTAACAGCTGATGCTGCCAGCTGGCCGAATGACACATGAGGAGTCACCATCTCCGTTTCTTTACATCAGCACACAATCATCCTGCTGCATACTTCTGACCGTCCTCTCAGAGAGTTTGCTAAGCACTCATTTTCAGAATCAGTTTCACACACATTCATGGGAAACACCAAACACAGCCACAGACCTCTGATGACCAGGACACATCACAGGGAAATGCAGGCATGGTGTCTGAATAACAGCTTCTTTTTTATTTTTATAAGTATTGCTTCATAAACATGCCCTTTTTCATGGCTTTTTCACAGACAGTTTGCAGTATAACCCAGTAAGTCAGAGAAGCTGCACTTAAACTCTTTGCAGCACAGAAATGAAACAGCAAACAAGCCCCACAGCAGACACTGAACCCAGCAGCTCATGGGAAAGCGGTTCAGTGGCACCAATCTTGGGCAGGAAACCTCACCTAAACCGAAGCCACACCACTGAAGTTCACACGAGATCAGACTGAGCAGAGCTTAGCTCAATGCTGCGCTTTCATGTAGCTCATAAAACATATTCACCAAGCGGAGGGAAACAGTTCTGTGACAAATATAATGCATTTAGATTGCATCTCTAAAATATGCTGCTGTTCTGAAGAAAGTTTGGAGAGGCAATGCTGCCACTCTGGGGTCACAGCCTGATACAGCATGCAGACAGGTGTCACTGCAGTAAAGAAGCTCTTAGACACGTTACATGAATCCAACTCTATGACCATTTTTGAGGTTTTATTTCCTAACACGTTTTGGGACCTTTTCTCTTTATCTTTACTGACACATAATTCTGAGTAGGCTGATCAGGATATTGGAGTGCTTCCAATACTCCTCCAGCAGGGCCATAGCTGTGGCGTAACGTTGTAAAGGCATTAATGTTAATTGAATTATGCCAGTGAGCTGTGTTTTGCTGAAGTAGGCTACGGAAACGCAATGCGGACAAATCAAGTCAGCAATTTTTGATTGCATTTGCTACAAATTTTACCTGTTGTAGATGGTGGTGGATGAGAGGTGGGGGCACACACACACACTCACACATAAATACTGTTCTGTAGAGCTCAAACATGATACAGAAACTAACAATTGTCAGTGGTGGTGAAAACAGCCAAGAAAGATTTTGGAAAATTTTAAATATTTGCAGAAAACAGTTAGCAGCTCCATCTCACCATAAGGTCCATTCGTCGCCGATCTGGAGCTTTCAACAGTATCACACACTCTTTCTCAACACATGAAGTTACCTTGTGGTGGTATCCAGCCATACGGATAAGTTTGGGTTTTATTTGCCTGTTTCCCCAAAAACAACAGAGATGAACTGAATTCCAATTTGTGACGCACACAGTATTGAATAATTGCATTTAAAATATTTAACAGCAATGGCTATTTATAGACAAAATGTCCCAATTTCTCAGGGCAAAAGAAAATCGGGGTGTTTCAAAGAACATGCTGTTTTCAACAAGACTATTTTAATAAGTTATAGTTTCAGTAAAAACCCTGAGAAAATAAAAAACAAAATTCTCTTCCAGGACAACAGTATGTTTTTGTGATTTAGGAAAACTGTCCCTTTGGAAAAAAAAAAGTGTTCCCTCACAGAAACAGCAGAGCGGCTTTTACTTAAAACATTTATTTGATCCAATTCTTTGGAATGTAATAGTCAATGATCGAAGTCTGAGACAACAGAGACGAATGAGTCTGGGTGCTGACCAGAAAGTCAAAGTACAAACAATACTTTTAGTCACGTAAGGCCTCACTGCTTTCCCATTTTTTTTTTTACTTCCGTACTTCCTCTCTTGTTTTTTTTTTCCTGGATCTGAGACAGCAAAAAATTACAGAAGCAGTATTAAAAGAAAAAAACCAAACAATGACACGTACACCAGTAACAGTACAAAAACAAGGTGATATTATACCAAGTAAATAAAACTGTTACGTTTCAAAGAGACGCATATAAGCTTTTTCGAGAATGAAAAACATCTCTGTAAATTGTACTTCTCAGAATTATAACATCGTCATCTGAAAGCATGTTAAAAAGAAGCAACAATAACACTGTCCTCTCCGTCCTTCTCTCTCTCTTTTCATAAATCAACATCATAAACACAGATTTTTTTTTAAATATATCAGTGCAACATTTGTTTTCACATCGAGTGCTGCAGCATCCTTTCTTGTTCGAAGGGGGAGGAGCTTTATTAAAACACAATCTGCCTGACTGAAGTTATCGAAATGTTGATACCTGTAATCATGTCTGAGTCTTTAGCTGTAAACATGTCGTTCTTAAGAGCTGATGATGAACATCTCAACAGTCAGGGCGGCTTCATTTGACTGGAAAAGCTCATAATTGCAATCAGACAATGATTTCAGTTTAACTGATGGAGAAAGTGGATTTCCTTTACAGCAAAGTGTCTCTGAAGGCCCATCTTAAAGGAAAGAATTAAGAATTGATGGACAGTCTCAGTTCACATTTTGAGCTCACATGATGCCACATAATGCTACATTAAAAGATGGGCAAATTGAACTTCCACAGTGCAGCGCAACAGGAACCACACCGGGACAAACATTGTTCTCCCAGTTGCCAATTTCAGACCATAATACCTGCTTAATGGCTTTTTAATCTCTGTGAGTAAAGTATCTGAGCATTCAGGCAGAATATTCCTGTTTATTATCACTGAGTGGACTAAAAACGCCTGTTGGAGGCTGACAAGATGGTGAAATTTCTGGCTTTCAAGACTCAATCCTAACACAGTGCTATGAATAAGTGACCAGTATCACAACACACGTAGCT
>NW_024651746.1:0-232 GCF_008729295.1 Plectropomus leopardus
GTCTGTGGTTCTGGACTCTGCAGGAAGAGAGTCTGTGGTTCTGGACTACGAAGGAATAGAATCTAGGGTCCTGGACTCTGCAGGAAAGAGAGTCTGATGTCCTGAACTGTTGGTGATAGTCGACAGGGAACTGATCCCATTCCAGTCCTCAGCTGTGGTCCTGGTCTCTGGTGGATATAATACTGATTCTGATGCCTCCCAGTGGAGGAGGACAAACCTCACACATGGACTG
>NW_024651747.1:0-249 GCF_008729295.1 Plectropomus leopardus
TTTAGTTGTGATTTAAAATGCTCCAATGTTAACCCTTTGAAAACTGAGCAAATTGGATGGATTTCCTTAAAAGACATATCAACAAGGCAATGAGCAACTTAACAAGAAATGAGCCAAACATCAGCAAAATATCAGTAAACAGTTACAGAAAATCAGTGAAAATTAGCACAAAAAATAAAATAAAACAGGAAATTAACAGTGCTAATATAAAATAATAAAAATAAAAATAAATAAAGAGTGGAAAGAGAT
>NW_024651748.1:0-464 GCF_008729295.1 Plectropomus leopardus
GCCTGTTCACCGTGACTCTAACCTCTGCTGCGTGGTACGGCACGGATCAACTCAACTCAACTCCTTCTTTGTTGGCTTTCTTTAGTAAAAGTTGTGGATAGTACAACTTTGTCGAGGTTTCAAGTTAGCTGAGCCGTTACTAGAAGACAGTTAAAACGCTGCAGATGGCTGATTGGTCAAAGGGAATCAGCACTGACACAGGACCGCCTGCATCAACACGCTGCTTTTAAATAGCTGAGCTACTGCTTTGGCCATTAGCTGAGAATCCCCCCTCCACTGAGAGGGTGTTATCAGCATTAGAAATCTAAATCGAGAAAAGGACCTGTGCTAAAAGAGAGTTGAGTTGAGTTGAACCATGCAGTGCAAATGAGGCCTGAGCTGCATGCAGTTACATTGGGACACACAGTCAGGTAAAGTGCTGGGCAGTAGATGTAGAGCACTATAGAGGACAAGATTGTGGACGC
>NW_024651749.1:0-517 GCF_008729295.1 Plectropomus leopardus
CTGTTATTGTTTGGCTCTTACTGTTATTGTTAATGTTGTTATTGTTATTGTTAATGTTGTTGTTGTTAATGTTATTGTTAATGTTTTTGTTATTGTTAATGTTGTTATTGTTACTTTTATTGTTAATGTTGTTTTTATTGTTAATTTTGTTATTGTTTGGCTCTTACTGTTATTGTTAATGTTGTTGTTATTGTTAATGTTGTTGTTGTTGTTGTTATTGTTAATGTTGTTGTTATTGTTAATGTTGTTATTGTTTGACTCTTACTGTTATTGTTAATGTTGTTGTTATGTTAATGTTATTATTGTTAATGATATTGTTAACGTTGTTGTTATTGTTAATGTTGTTGTTATGTTAATGTTATTATTGTTAATGTTATTGTTAATGTTATTGTTAACGTTGTTATTGTTAATGTTGTTATTGTTTGGCTCTTACTGTTATTGTTAATGTTGTTGTTATTGTTAATGTTATTGTTAATGTTGTTGTTATTGTTAATGTTATTGTTAATGTTGTTGTTAT
>NW_024651750.1:0-297 GCF_008729295.1 Plectropomus leopardus
GTGCCCCACAACATATTCTGAGTGCCTTTGCCTGAATCACATCCAACCGTTTTAAGTTTGACTCTGCTGCTGTTCCAAAACACACACAACCATAGTCTAATCTTGACCGTATCATAGCCCTGTAAATCATTAACTGGGTATCCCTGTTAGCACCCCATGAGCTTCCTGACAGAGAACGCATTACATTCACCACTTTCTCACATTTACTCACAACGCTATCAACATGCTTTTTCCATGTTAACTTTTCATCAAAATAAACGCCCAAAAATTTAAACTCTTTCACCCTTTCAATAGCTT
>NW_024651751.1:0-349 GCF_008729295.1 Plectropomus leopardus
GGTCTGGCTTTACCAAGCCTTAAAGAATACTTTTACGCTGCACAGATCAGACCTTTAATATACTGGTGCAAGGACGGGTATAATGCAAGATGGAAAAATTTAGAAGTAGGGATAAAGGACATACAAGTACGAAATTTAATAACACATAAAGGATTATTAGGCAAATTAAGTAATCAATTAGATCTAATAACTAAAACTACAATTGGAATATGGAACACAGTGGTTGAAAGATATAAGCTGGAAAAGGAGACGAAGATTTTGAGTTGGTTTGCAGATGATTCAAGGTTTATACCCGGTATTCATGATAAAGGGTTTAAGCAATGGAGGAATAAAGGCATCACGGCAATAT
>NW_024651752.1:0-299 GCF_008729295.1 Plectropomus leopardus
AAACTGTCAAAAAAGTCATAATACAGCATGTCGAAAAAGCTGTCAAAAAAGTCTCAGTATAAAGTGTTGAAAAAGGTAATACTGTAGCATGTTGAAAAAAGTAATAGTATAGCATTTTGAAAACATAACTGTATAGTACATCAAAAAAAGAAAAAAGTTCAGTATTCTGTTGAAGAAAGCTGTAGTATGTCATGACAAATGTCATAGCGTAATGTGTTGAAAAAACTGGGGGGAAAAAGTCAGGAGAGTATGTTTGAAATAAAACAGTCAACCAATATGGCACAAAAACGTTGCAGTAT
>NW_024651753.1:0-427 GCF_008729295.1 Plectropomus leopardus
TCCCATGTTTTTGAGAGAAATCATACCAATTTGCTCAGATTTCAAAGGTTTAAATGCTTGTTTAAGGCATCTGAAAGCAGCACAGGAAAAGTGATGTCGCTCCAGGTTTCAAAGGGTTAAGGGTGTAGTCACATGTTCGACCAAAGATCCAGTTTCTGCAGTTGGGAAGTTTTTCTTCCAACTTAAGTGTGTTCTTGAGCTTTGGATCTTTCTGCAGCAGTACATTCCCCAAAACCACCAAAATCTGTCTTTACCTGATTATGATTTTATCAGGGTTCATGTTAATATAATACTTCTTTGTCTAATCTGGGTCACTCTGCGTGGTCATACCATCTTACAAATTACATGAAAGAGAAATTGTAATTGATCTGCAATACATGAATAAATAAAAAGTTATTTTAGCTCTGAAGGACATCCCTGCAGTCAG
>NW_024651754.1:0-348 GCF_008729295.1 Plectropomus leopardus
AAGGTGCCACGAAAAGTTTTTAACCGTTTTTAACTGAGACACTGCGAGGTTTCGGCCCGAAAGGGGGCACAAAAACTGTTTTCCTTTTCCGTGACATTGTTGCATCACCAGCCAGAATCGGGCCACAAAAAGCAGTTGTTTTTCCTAAAATATCTCTGCATTTTATGCCGTGATAGCGCCATTAAAGCCGGCTGTTTGATTTAGATATTGATCAGGGCTCCTAATTTTTTGTGACATTTACTGATTCAACATCAAAAACATTCTGCATGTTTATCTGTAAAGCATAACGTAAGAATTTTTCAAATGTAATTCGCTTTCTTTCTGTGCTACAAAGAAATATCTGTATTT
>NW_024651755.1:0-241 GCF_008729295.1 Plectropomus leopardus
AGCAAAATATCTGGCGGTTCACCGATTAACCCTTTGAAAACTGGATCAACATCAGTTTTCTTGTGCTTCGTTCAGACACCTTTTGCAAACTGTTTGACCGCTGAAACTGAGCAAATTGTTGGGGAAAATAGGCTATGACCAACTCAGCAAGAAACGTCCCACCAATTGCAAAAAACTTTACATAAAAATGAGTTTTCAAAAAGAGGGAAAGATTCTTAAAAAAAAAAAAATTTCTAAATAA
>NW_024651756.1:0-1598 GCF_008729295.1 Plectropomus leopardus
TGCATCATCTGCAAAAAGCAGAGATGCAATTCTGAGGTCCCCAAACCAAACCCCTTCCTCCCCCCGGTTGCGCCTGGAGATCCTCTCCATGAAAATCACCAATAGGTTTAAAGACAAGGGGCAACCCTGGCGGAGGCCAACACCCTCTGGGAGCGCGTTTGACTTTACGCCGAGTTTGCGGGAACAGCGCTCACATGGATTATACTAGGACCAAATGGCTTGCAGAAGCGACCCCGGTACCCCGCACAGGACTCCCCAAGGAACACGGTCATAAGCCTTCTCCAAATCCACAAAACACATGAAGACCGGATAGGCAAACTCCCACGCCCCCTCCAGCAGCCTCACAAGGGTTAAAGAGCTGGCCTGTTGTTCCACAACCAGGACAGAAATCGCATTGTTCCTCCTGAATCCGAGGTTCAACGATCAGTCGGAGCCTCCTTTCCATCATCCTGGAGAAAACGTACCCGGGAAGGCTGAGCAGTGTGATACCCTGATAAATAGAGCACACTCTCCGGTCCCCTTTTTTTAAAAATGGGAACCACCACGCCGGTCTGCCACTCCACAGGCACTGTACCCGACCTCCACGCGACACTGAAAAGGCGTGTAAGCAAAAACAGCCCAGCAATGTCCAGAGCCTTCAGCATCTCAGGGCGAATCTCATCCACACCTGGCGCCTTGCTGCCTAGAAGCTTTTTGACTACAGACTCTGCCTCCTCAACGTGAGACGTGACGGCAGGGTTCAGGAGTCCCTCAAAGTGTTCCTTCCACCGCTCAGCAATATCCCCAGTACGGGTCTGCAGCTCTCCTCCCCTGCTGAGCACAGCGTGAGACAAACACTGCTTTCCCTTCCACTGACCAGTAAATAATTACACACAAACATACTGTTCAAGTACAAGTACTTATTAAATATTCTGAAAATTTGTTGATACACTTTGTGTGTGTGTGTGCGCGTGGGGGTGTGCTGTGTGTGTGTGTGTGTGTGTGTGTGTGTGTGTGTGTGTGTGTGCATATGTACCATGAAGGGGGTAAAGCTGCATTTTATTGTGAAATCCTGGTTTGTTAAAGGGAAATAATAAATCCTTGAATCAAGCTGTTGCAAAGAAACTTTCTCTTGATATACTCAGGCATCACACTGTTTAGCTTACCAGAAAGTTTCTGTTGTGGCCTACAAAAACAATGAATTCAACTTTCTTTTTTGTTTTTTTTTGCCTTCCATTTTACATAACAAAGTGTTGTTCATGATTATCTGCTGACTGTGAAAATGATAATAATATAACGTAAAGGGAGGCGCTGTGGTGGAGCCAAGAGGCTCAGAAAAAGCATTTTGCACTGATTTACAGGCTCTTCACTGCTTTATGTCACTCGGACTGCAGGATGTGGTGGGGCAGTCTGGGTGGACATGAAGGGCCGAACTGAATTTGTCAAAATCTCTTTGCACATTAGTGAAGAAGATCATTCATCCTGAATCTGCCCCTGGGCTTACATGCCTTTCATGGGAACCAGGCTATTAAATTACCTGTGTTGTCAACCAGTTTTATCTACAAAAAACTGCATATCTCCGTTACGTGAGAACTAGATCAGCAGAGCATTTGTTTTAT
>NW_024651757.1:0-418 GCF_008729295.1 Plectropomus leopardus
CGGCTCTTCGTTCCACAAGACCTGAGGTCCGAGGTTCTGCAGTGGGCGCACAGTTCCCGGCTCACCTGTCACCCTGGCATTGCCCGTACCAAGGAGGTGGTGCAACGACGGTTCTGGTGGGCCACCATGGACGAGGACATCTCTGGCTTCGTCAACGCCTGCCCAGTCTGCAGCCAGAATAAGGCTCCCCGGAGGGCTCCTGCTGGTCACCTTCAGCCCCTGCCTGTGCCTCATCGTCCCTGGTCCCACATCTCCGTGGACTTTGTAACCGATCTGCCACTGTCGGGAGGCAACACCACTATCCTGACAGTGGTAGACCGGTTTAGTAAGATGGCTCACTTCGTGCCTCTGCCTAAACTTCCATCTGCTAAAGAGACTGCTGAGTTGTTCCTGGAACACGTGTTTCGTCTCCATGGTC
>NW_024651758.1:0-213 GCF_008729295.1 Plectropomus leopardus
GATATGCACATAGTTGTATCTATGTGCCAGCTGCACATGTAGCTGTGCATGCAGGCGTGTGTGTGTTTGCAGCACCTACTATGCTCCTCTTTTTTTAAAGATTAGGACAGTGTGAGTGTGAAAGAAGGAGAGAGAGAGAGGGGGAGACACGCAGCAAAGGGCAGAGGCCAGATTTGAACTCACGGCCGCTATGGCAGGGACACAGTCTCTGTA
>NW_024651759.1:0-271 GCF_008729295.1 Plectropomus leopardus
CATTAGGCCAGTAAAAGGTACATACAAAATCAGGTCTAATCACAAAATCTGGCATTTAAGGGGTAAATATTCAGAAACAGATTACGAATGATTAATTATTTATGGTGGGACTGAAGTTAAAAATAGTATTTTTTTTTTTAAAATGGAATAATACATTAATATATAATATTTCTATGGCAGTCTTTATTGGGAGGTTTTACACTAAGGGACACAGGTGTTGCACTTATTATACAATCTGACACTGCACAAAAACAAAAATGGATCAAAATCA
>NW_024651760.1:0-342 GCF_008729295.1 Plectropomus leopardus
AATAAATGTTGTCAGAGGAAAGCAAAATGGTAATTTTGTACAGGAATAAACAGAGTTTTGGCAAAGTGGGTTCAAACCCCCTACGGAGAGCACCTGTGGCCAAAAAACATTCAAAGATGAGACACTTATTTATTCTAATTAAATCAACATTAAAATTTACTGGCTGAGTTGAGTGAAAGAAAAAAAAAAATATTTCTTTAAAATATAAAAACACAAAAAGCATTAACCCTTTGAAACCTGCAGCGACATCACTTCTCTTGTGCTGCATTCAGACAGCTTTCACAAAGTGTGATGGAAAAACATGGAAAAAGGCAATAAGAAACCTGATAAGAAAGGTCCCAC